>NC_054550.1:34649707-34844707 GCF_017654505.1 Polyodon spathula
ACTTGAAGCTGCTGATGTGCTCCAGTGACTGTCTGTAAAATTTCTTCAAATCGGAATTGCGCTCCTGCTGGAGACCAGAACTCCCCGCAGATCTGTGCGCGCATTGCTAGCAGGAAGGAGAGTGATCGTGGAAATAAATGACACTGGCGAGATTCTGTCCTCCAGAGGCTTATGCAAAGACATTCATCTGTCCACCCTTCTCATTCCACCAAGTACATTGAGAAATCAGCTGCTTCCTTATAGGTTACATATTAACTCAGCCCAGGAAATATATTTTGAGTGACGAAAAAGACAAAAGCAGCCCTGTTAGCCCCTGTTCAGTGCAGAATGCTGTATTTACGTGTCGGCATGGGTTGTAGGTTGTAAATGATAAATGCATAAAAACAAATTTGAATTTTCTAGCAATAGGTTTACAAGCAAAAAATAATGACATTATGTATGACCTGTGTTAAAATTGCAAATCCAAAGCCTTGCAGTTACATGTTATGACCACCAGTGGCACTGTGTGCTATGCAATATATAAGAAAACTGATTATTCTCTACTTAATACTGTTGAATTATACTTTTTTTTTTCACGTGTAAAATGGCTTCGATTTATCCTAGGACCGCAGTGTAGCAAATAATTGCATTTCTTATTTCTGCAGAACCATTTTCACCTCTTATCAACTGGAGGAGTTAGAAAAAGCCTTCAACGAAGCTCACTACCCCGACGTGTATGCCAGGGAGATGTTAGCAATGAAAACAGAACTACCTGAAGACCGGATCCAGGTGATTATTTAACAGTTTCAATGTAGACTCTCATTGTTGTGTATTAGTCTCTGGGTTCATTCTTAGTATGCCAGTTATAAACAGTTTCGTTGCATGCATTCTGGCCAGCGGTGTCCAGTAATCTAACTGAACGCATATCAAACAGGGCCAGGTACATTCCCGTTAATGTATGCTACATCTTTGGGAACAGAAAGGGGGCATGGCAACCGTGACGTCTCTCACTTGATGCTCAACGCAGGTGTCAAAGGCTGCCCTGTATACCAGCTAGCTGAGGCTCTTAAAGATAAATGACCCGCTATCGCTTCCCTCGATCCCGCCTCGTCCCTCTCCTCCTGCGCAGCTGGATGTGAAGCAATTTCTTTTTTTTTTCCAGAAAAGCGCTAACGACCTAATCATGCAATCAAAGCGGGAGAAGATTGCAGTGTGACCCGGGCCATCCATCTGCCAGGGAAGCCTTTTAATTTCATTTCCAATGCAGCGCCTTCTGGGTAATAAAGAAAGAAATATCGAAAGAAATTCCGCCCCTAAACAAAATTAACACCCAATTTTGTCATCGAGTGTAATTAGTTAAATCAGATGAGCTGGCGGCGGTCCCCGGGGGAGCCCGACGAGAGATTAGGAGTTAAAATCATATGATAACTACATTGAATTAATTAGCACGGGTCAATGGCGGTGTTCTCCCGGGACCCGCTAGTTTAATTTCCCGTGATATTTGAGCGCCTGTCGACCATCGATTGAGCTTGAAATTAACTTATTTTTCAATCAGCCTTCGCTGCCCCTGGGGGTCGTTTCTCCTCTCGCTTCCCTCTCCGTTTTTCTTTGAATGTCGAGAGAAGCAATTTTTCATCAAAAAGCCCATCTCTCGTATGAGATAAAGGTTGTCATCAGAATTACTACAAAAAAAAAGGGGGGGGGTTTCAAAAAACGGCTTTGATCATCTTTAATTTATTGTCGTCGTCCCCCGTGTGTGTGTGTGTGTGTGTGTGTGTGTGTGTGTCTGTCTGTCTGTCTCACACAGAGAGAGAGAGAGATTGATTGATTGATTGATTGATTGATTCGGGTTAAATATCTTGACCTGACACCGGCAATCAATTCATTTTATGTCTCGCTTACATAATGATCTCTGGTAGGAAACTGCGTTTTTTTTCTAAGCAACACGTTTCAATTCAATTACAATTAAAACAGAACAAATTATACAATATCAGAAAATGAAAATTACAACGTAGCAAATAATAGCAACAATAATAAGAACGAATAAATAAATAAACACACAATCGGGTCTGTTTTATTTTCGGTTTAAATATTTTCTGTTAGGTCTGTGCTGCAAATCTAATATTTTCCCACTTATGTTTTTTGTGCAAAAGTCTGATGTACATTAAAATAAGCGGGGATACAAACCAATCTTAATCGCAGTGACACGGTCGGGGAGGCAGATGGGCACGCAGAAACTGCTGTTATACTTTTAACCAGAAGGTGTCACTGTTCGGCAAAATTGTCTGAGAATCTGACTGAGACTCAGATGTTCAAAAATTGTTTGAAAGTAAAGGGACAACGTTGTACATCATTTTCATAAGGAGCAAAACAATACGATTTCAAAATTATTTATTTTAAAGAACCATGTATAAAATGGCATTGCAATCGGATTTTCAAACACAGCGTTCCTAATTTGCGCCATTGCTGTGAGACGATCCTGCTGGCGGTGCTTCAGCTGGCTCGTCGTCATTATCCCGTGCTTCTGGCTCCCGTTCAGGTCTGGTTCCAGAACCGGCGTGCCAAGTGGAGGAAGCGGGAGAAGTGCTGGGGGCGCAGCAGCGTGATGGCTGAGTACGGGCTGTATGGAGCCATGGTGCGACACTCAATCCCGCTGCCCGAATCCATCCTCAAGTCTGCCAAGGACGGCGTCATGGACTCCTGCGCACCCTGGCTGCTTGGTAAGGACTCTCTCTTCACTCTCACTGCTCTGTGATTCCTCAGTGGTAGTCTAATGATAGTCACAGGCCGAACACATTAGGTTACATTAGGATACTGTGTAACAGTATAATCACTGCTATAGTTTGCGCACGATCCATGCATACGGTATATTACTGCTTTTCTCCAGGAGGGGGCGGTGTTGAATACAGTTTTTGCAAACAAAACTTTTTTTCTCCTCATATTAATAACAAACTAAATGTCGCCCTTCTGCGATAAAATGAGAGTTAAAAAAAAAAAAAAAAAACAGAAGAAAATAATGAATCCTCAAGGCATTAAATCATTACCATACCTGGCTTGCTACAATTAAAGTTATGCCTGCTATTTGCAGTGAGTTGGTCAGCTGATAAACACGATGATCTCACTGGATCACTCCAGGAATCGATTCCAGTGCTTCTGACCCCAGATCGTTTACTGCTGAGCAGAGTAGCGAGTCAACATCACGCACATTTCCACTTAATTCGACCCCGTATCTGATTACAGATGTATTGTTTTTCCCATTACATTACATATAAGCACATGTATTTCGGCTCATTAAGCAATGAATGCACTGATTCGGTCATTAGTTGTAAAGTGAATCATTGATGTTTTGGGGTTTTTTTAAGAATTTGTAAACCAGGAATTTAATTTACAAATTAATCAATGAAATCAGTCATTTATTCCTTAATTATTTAGCATATGGCTTAATTAGTGAAAAGCATTAGAATGTTATCGTGGGCATGTCCTGCAGCTCCTGATTATATCGAGTCTAAAGAGATTTTAGTTACAATAGCAGAACTCCTCCTCTGCACCTTTACTGAAAGGCAGGCTGACACTAACCTACATGCCGACTATTACTGATGAAAAAAGTACCGTCCGACACACATGTAGTTATATCGGTGCAGCTTCAAAGACCACTATGCTTGGAATATATTGTTATTCAGTCATGGAAACAAGGCTCCTATTGCATAGCAGTTTTTAAACAAGCTTGATTAGCCATAGTCTGTAGGTAGCAAGCTCAGGTGTGTCTGTTTAAATTTACAGCAAAACCAGGAATGGATCAATCCGCTACGCAGTGGGAGTCCTATCTATTCCTGTTGTTATAAAATAAAATGCATGCATCCTCAAGTCCCAGGACAGTCGATGCAGGACAGGTGCACTGTTCGCATGTGCTAATAAAGACACAGCAGTCACAAAAACCTTATCTGTGCTTATCAGTGCTCTCACCTGACTGCTGAGTGGCTGATACAGTGCTCTCACCTGACTGCTGTGTGCCTGATACAGTGCTCTCACCTGACTGCTGTGTGCCTGATACAGTGCTCTCACCTGACTGCTGTGTGCCTGATACAGTGCTCTCACCTGACTGCTGAGTGGCTGATACAGTGCTCTCACCTGACTGCTGAGTGGCTGATACAGTGCTCTCACCTGACTGCTGAGTGGCTGATACAGTGCTCTCACCTGACTGCTGAGTGGCTGATACAGTGCTCTCACCTGACTGCTGTGTGCCTGATACAGAGCTCTCACCTGACTGCTGAGTGGCTGATGCAGAGCTCTCACCTGACTGCTGTGTGCCTGATACAGTGCTCTCACCTGACTGCTGAGTGGCTGATACAGTGCTCTCACCTGACTGCTGAGTGGCTGATACAGTGCTCTCACCTGACTGCTGAGTGGCTGATGCAGAGCTCTCACCTGACTGCTGAGTGGCTGATACAGTGCTCTCACCTGACTGCTGTGTGCCTGATGCAGAGCTCTCACCTGACTGCTGAGTGGCTGATACAGTGCTCTCACCTGACTGCTGAGTGGCTGATACAGTGCTCTCACCTGACTGCTGAGTGGCTGATACAGTGCTCTCACCTGACTGCTGAGTGGCTGATACAGTGCTCTCACCTGACTGCTGTGTGCCTGATACAGTGCTCTCACCTGACTGCTGTGTGCCTGATGCAGAGCTCTCACCTGACTGCTGTGTGCCTGATACAGTGCTCTCACCTGAACTTCCATTTGATAACGATTCTGCTTGGAACCAAGTGTAAAGGAACACAACAAATAAAAACACTGTTACTTATACTGAACCTACACTTACAACTGTAGTCCCATCACAGCATGCTGATTCCATTATGGGTCTTCTAAATAACCTCATGAAACAGCTTGTAAAGCACTCTTGGGATATTAATACCAGTGTATTACTCTGAAGGACCCATAGCTAGGCAATACCAGATCACAGCACTGCCAGACATGGCAACACACCACTGCACAGCGGTCTTCTTTATACAGCAGAACAGTCACACGATAGCACAGTGTTGCAAGGTGCTACCAGTGTGCATTGATTCGGGTGCATCATTGGGAAAGCATGGTATGTCAACAGGTCCATGTTATCACTAAGTGATCCCATTGTAGCCGCCCTGTAGTATTGCATTGCCTTTGCAGGGCAACAGCATTGAAGATCATTTAATCAGGGATATACAAAGTAGAGCTCATGATGTAGCTGTGAAAGTATCTAAACCTTGATAATAGTCATCCTTTGCTTCTCTGAGTGAGGGAAGTGACATCACAAAGAGTGAAACAGCATCAAAGCATTAAATCAACTCTCTTCATAAAGATCAATACAAAAATCTAATAAAATTAAATAAGATTACAAAAAAAACCATAAAAACTTTAAGGCAAAGGTGAATGCTGTAGCTTAATCTGGACTCTTTCTTTGCTTACTGTTTACAGTTCAAGATGGCTTTCCAATGACCAGACGCTTTTCTAAATCCGAATACCCACAATTCTTTTTAGGAATGCACAAAAAGTCGATGGAGACGGTGGAGACCCCTCCCGCAGGGAAAGCCGAAGAGGCTCCACGGCCAACCAATCCGAAACAGGAGGAGCGGGAGGTGGAGGAGAGGAGGACAGACACCAAGTCACCCATTTCCAAAGAGGAACTGCGGGAGAACAGCATCGCTGCACTCAGGGCAAAAGCACAGGAGCACAGCGCTAAAGTGCTGGGGACTGTTTCAAGTGATGCACCAGGGCGCAAAATGGAGACAGAGGAAGCAGAGGAGAAAAGCAGAGATCAGTTAAATCCACTAGAAGAGGAATAAATGTTACCTTTTTATAAAAAAAATACTTTTAGTTCTTAAAGGCTTATCTTTTAGAACCTGGCAGTATTTGAAATCTAACTTTGTTATCAGACTCATAAAAACTCTATGTGCTTGCTTTGACTTCAATATGATATCATTTTTGATTTTTATAGTCACTTCATTTATTTCCCTCTCCAGTTTACTTCACTGTTGATTCAGTCCAGCTGGTATGTTTCAGTAACTCAATATTGTGGAGTAGAGGTGTGAGGAAAACACAGATTTGATCTTCCCTTTAAGAGAAAATGTGATATTTTAACATGCCTCTAGGTGGTGCCAATTGGTCATTTTTTTTAAAGGGGAGGCAACTTTAGCCACAGTATTCAGTTTCTTGCACATCCTTGCAGTGGGGTATTGACCGCTTTATTTTGCACTTATTTGATTGGTTAATTTCAAACTCAGGCCATTGAGACAAAAAAAAAGTAATTCAGGTGCCTCCTTTAAATGCAAAATACTCCACAGTAGTTCACGTTAACATTGTTATACACATTGCGAAATTTAGATAAAACATCTGAATTTGGAAAACAACTTGATTTAAACAACTGTTGTTTATTAACCAAACAATCTGGAAACTGAAAGACAGCAATCTTTTACTTTTTCACGTTCTTATTCTTAATGTAGTGATGACAAGAATTATAAAGAGATGACTTCTCATAAGTAGCAGATACGTAGATATCTGCACATTCTAATATTCAAGGATATCGATTTGGAGTATTTGTATTGATAAGATATGTATTCCCTGGGAGCTTTGCAGCTATACAAACAGATTGAGCTACACCCAGCTTCTTCACTGCAGCGGCAGGAAGTTCGCTCACCCAGCGATGCTAACCCCTACTTTAGCAGGAGCTCTACAAACGCACAGCTGGAATACTGGATAGATGTTTGTGCACAAGCGTTTAAGTTCAGAAATAAAATGTTACAGAACCAACAGCACACAGTTTTGAACTACAGGGAGAATAGAAAACATTATCGTCTTGGCTACAGTCGTAGCGCTTGACAACGAATGAATTAGTCGTTTTCATCACTGTCAGCCTCTCCTCTAAAGAGCACTTATAAATATCGTTAGGAGTGCTTCTCAGGGGTCCTTCCCTCCACTCTCCCTATCTCCTCGCTTCATTGTCATGAACAGTAGTTACCTAGCAGTGTTAGAATGTAAATATTGTAAATAAATAAAGAACAAAGCAAATAAAACATTACTGCTGGAGTGTTTCACATTAAAATGTACTGTAATGTAGTTAAAACATAAATAATAAAAAGATCTGTGTTTTCTGTTCCATTTTTTTTCTTGTACGATAAAAAAAATAAATTAAATAAACATTGCAGCGTTTATTTAGACAGCTGCTTTCCATATTGTCTTATATTTGTCTTATTCAATTATGACTGCCCAGTTCCTGTCCCTTTTCAAGGCTGACCGTTTGTTTTAATCTAGTAGAAAGGTTCTGCGTCGCTGTCTGATAAGGACTAATCCGCTCTGTAAATATTGTAGCTGGGAATTAACAGCCTGCCATAACTTTGGAATCTCTCTCTCTCTCTCTCTCTCTCTCTCTCTCTCTCTCTCTCTCTCTCTTAGATATTATATCTAATATATCCGATATGATATCATATATATATATATATATATATATATATATATATATATTATATATATATACCTATGCACTTCTTGCACTTCCTTAATGAAATACTGTTTTAAATGCAATTACCTTAATTTGTTCAGAGTGGATTTCTGTCGGCCAGCTCGCTCGTCGGCGTCTTCCCTCGTACTTCCCTTTAAGAGAAGCTTTTTTGGCTGAGGTGTTATTAGGGGAATGCTGATCAGTTCTTAGTTCCAGAAAGCGCATAGTCAAAAATGCAATAAACAAAGTGGACATTTCATCTCAGTTGCACTGTTTTTAGCATCAGTCCTCCGATAGACTAGAACATTCGTGTTTCATTAATGTTACGAGGTTTATTATTATTATTATAATTATTGTAAATTACTTTGAAACTTGCTGAAGCCTGGATTGACGCGTGGTGATCTTCGCAATAGATTGATGCGCGAAAGTCATCAATGGCGATGTCTTTTCTTGCGTGCAGGAACACTTTTGTAAAGCATTGTTTTCATAGAAAACTCACGACAGCTTTATGGAGAAGTTTTGCAAAGTGGAAGCCCACTTCTAGCAGAAATTACAATATAGCAGCATGCATGCCAGAGGCTGCAGCCTTCCTTGGAGTCGGGGACCACGCCGGATTGTATAACTACTCCGTCAACGAGGGAGACCGGTTTTGGGGTGCCTTGGCGAGGCAGAGACTCTCTTGGATCACCCCCTTCCACACAGTGCAGGACTGTAAACTGAGCGAAGGAAAAATCCGTTGGTTTGAAGGAGGGCAGCTGAACGCATCAGGTAAAATGCCTCACTTTCTTTTTTTTTTTTTTTTAATAAATGAAAATAAAAAAATTAGTGCAAAAATAAAGTGTGAACTGCCTGGCTACATATTCTAAAGAATCGATTTTTTAAAATACATTTTATATGTTTTTTAGACGTGAAAGTTGTTCAGTTTAGGTTACACCGTCTACCAGCACAGTCCGACTGCATTGCTATAGTTTAATAACAGACTCACCCTGCCTGCAGCACAGTGTCCCTGCAGTCAACATAGAACAAACAATCATGTTCACTTCTCTTTGGAGTGTTGGTTGCAGAAAAGGAAGCTTTGCCTTTCTGTTCAAGTTGTCTTTTCTTTGCCATAAGCGGTTTTTTAGAGCCATGGGGTTGAATTCATAATGTTTGTACCAGTGAGTGCTGTGCATTTCAGTACCGTGGCACCAAAGTATCCAAGGCCAACTATAAAAGCTGATCCCTAATACTCCGTTCATTAGAAAGTAGAACGCTGTTTTATATGGTTTCTCCTATGGACTGACGCTCTCTCACTCTGTCAGTGAACTGTCTGGATAGACACATCCACACTTGCCCTGAGCGAGTGGCTCTTATCTGGGAGAAAGATGAGCCAGGCACAGAAGCGAGAGTCACTTACAGGTGAGTAGAAAAGAAGCACAGTTTACACTTTGTAACCCTGTTTAGTCTCTTGGACTCAAGTGAAGTCAGTTCATGAAGCCACCACACTGCAGATCCGGTCATACTTCCTGTGCTGTAGGTATTGGGACCTCCACTAACCGGGCTAATGCTGACTGTACAGGAAGTGTGTTTAGAGTGTGGTGGCACTATAAGAATGAAATAGTTTGGAAAACTTTAGAAAAGTGTGAATGTCACAGGGATGGAAATCAGTTTTGATCCATTCCTGGTTTCACTATGATCTTAATAAGACACACCAGCGCTTGTTGCCTATACCCTGTTGCTACTCAAGCTTGTACTAAAACCCGGAATGGGTGAAACCGCTATGCAAAAGGAGGCTTGTTTCCATTCCTGTGTTGTGCTAACGATGGATAAGAAAGGCTTTTAAATAGTTGCATCTTTAAAGTGGAAGTTGCAGTATGCATTGTTTTACACCCTTCTCTTGCAATAAGCTCCCAGGCTGTTTGCCTGTTGAGCAGTAAGAGAAGGAGAAGGCGTCCCTTTTTGCTTTTGTATTTGTCGGTTCCGCAGACAGCTTCTGGAGCTGACATGCCGTCTGGGGAACGTCCTGAAGCGCCAGGGAGTGAGGAAGGGCGATCGTGTCACCATCTACATGCCTCCATGCCCCCTGACAGTGGCTGCCATGCTGGCATGCGCCCGGATTGGCGCGGTCCACTCCGTGGTGTTTGCGGGTTTCAGCTCCGAGGCGCTGGCTGACAGGATACGAGATGGTAGGGGGCTGTGAACCATACTGTGCTGCTTCACTTCCAATTATTCAATTCAGTTATCGTCCAGGACCCTTTTGGTGGTGTGGCTAAAGTAACAGTCTCTCGGGAATCCCAAAAGTATTTAGACTCCCATTGCATAGCGGTTGCTGGTTTTATTTACTGTGAGTTTAATAAGACACACCTGAGGTTGTTACCTACACTCTGTGGCTAATCAAGCTCGTACTAAAACCTGGGATGGGTGAGACTGCTCTGCAGAAGGAGTCTTATTGCCATCCCTGAATCTTTAGAATCAGTCCTACAGTAATCCCATCGTAGGCCACTTAGTGTTTTTTCCTTATTAGAATTTAAAAGAAACCGGTTAGTCAAATTACACACGTGGTCTCTTTGTTGTGCTGTATTTCCCAAGCTTGAAGCTTCATAAATAGAGGAGGGTAGCAGCATTTTTAAAACATGCAGTGGATGAAGAGGAGCATGCTTGTGCTATATGTAACTAGATCAGGGGGAGCCTGTAGTTTGCCTAAAGGGAGACAGGCTTGTCTTTAATACAGTGCACTGTGTTAATGGGGGTGGGTACGTTTTGTTGGGATTTGAAATATATAACGGTTATTAGCCTTTTACTTTTGCAAATTGACCACAACATGTCACACCATTAGCTAGTTTAATCAGCTGGCAAGTAAGTTCCATGGAAGTGCTGGTATTGACAAACCCACCCATGCTGTCGTTGTTTAAGCCCAGTCGAAACTGGTGATCACATCGAACCAGGCACTGAGGGGAGGGAGGACCATAGAGCTGAAGAAGACTGTAGACCAGGCTGTAAAGGACTGCCCGTCCGTCACACGGGTTCTTGTTGCCATGAGAACGGACAACCAGGTCCAAATGACTGACAAAGACATCCCACTGGAGGAGGTACGTCAAGATGTCTCGGCCCATCGGTGCATTGAGAAAAGAGGCCGCAGTCAGAGTCCACCCCCTCTGAACTGTTATAGTATTCGTGCAATCACACCTGCTTCTTGTCTCTGCTCAGGGGATTGCGTGAAAGGGCTGGGAGGAGATCTGCTGTAGGGACACGTGGATTTATTTGAAGGACACGTTGCACACCTTCCGTTCTCCTGTTTTTTCATGTTTATGTTTCAGTGGAAGTGTTTAAATAAGTTTAACAGATCTTGATTAAGCACAGGTTTCACTTGTCATTAATAAAACAAGTATTCACAGAGCATGACGTTCATTCCACAGGAAATGATGAAGGAAGATGTGACCTGTGACCCTGTTGCCATGGAGAGTGAGGACATGTTGTTTTTGCTGTACACGTCAGGCAGCACAGGGAAGCCCAAAGGCCTTGTGCACACCCACGCAGGCTACCTGCTCTATACCTCTCTGACACACAGGGTGAGTGTTAACTTTCACATTTGAATATCTACTCCTTCAAGAAGGATGCCATCTTCTGTGTTTTACACAGGGATGGAAATGAACCTGTTGCAGAGCAGTTTCACCCATTCCAGGTTTTGCTATGAGCTTGATTATCCGCAGTGTATAGGTAACCAGCTCCGTTCTTATTAAACCCAGGAATGGATCAAACCGCTACGCAGTGGGAGTTGAAGGTTTCTGTATTTTGTTTAGCCTTCAGGTCTACATTCTTGTTCAATCCCACATGCAAATAAAAACCCCTCTCTCTTGCTTTCTGTAGCAATGATCGGAGAACTGTGGAATTAGGGTCACTTGTTGCTTTTGCAATACAGTGCTTTAGTATTTTGCAGTCACTTCTTATTTGAAAACATTCATGCAGAAAGCATACAAGCAGCATTTAAATAAAGCGCAAGACAGGTGCCAAGGCTTCTGTTTCTGGCTGGTACCCAATGCCATGGAAATAACAAGACCTGCTCATAAACACATTCCTTCAGTGGATTATCTCAGTGCTGCATGTCTCTGCTATAATGGAGGGAAATCAGTTCAAAACCAACCACACTTCATAATATTTATCTATTGCATTTCTCGGAGTGAATTATTAGTTTGTCGGGGGGGGGGGGGGGGGGGGTGGTGGGGTGGGCGGGGGGGGTGAAATCAGCCGTGGGAACATTGGTTGGTTGTAGTTTCAGCAGTATTTGTAAACAAGTGTCAGTGCAGTATTAGTGTGGAGATGAATCTGCAGTGAGGGACAGGTTTTCAGCATTTCATATAAACAGTGGTGCGGTCGAGCAGGAACGCTGCTCCGGTACTGTTTCCTATAGTGCGGTGCGGTCGAGCAGGAACGCTGCTCCGGTACTGTTTCCTATAGGCAGTGCGGTGCGGTCGAGCAGGAACGCTGCTCCGGTACTGTTTCCTGTAGGCAGTGCGGTGCGGTCGAGCAGGAACTCGCATGATAGGCAAGCGAAGTCACTGACAGTCACGCACAGCTATCTGATTCAGTCAGCAGTCCTCTTGATGCAATCTAATTTAAGATGCTAAAAATGCTGACGAAGACGACAGCAACAGTCCTCTCAGCTGTGTCAACACTCGGCTCAGACATCTTCATGTGCGCCTTTTGATTCTTAGGTATCGAGTTGGTTAAGAATCCAAGGAGGGGTAGTGATAGAATACTTTTTTAAGAAGTGAAATGGATGCATACCGGCTTTGAACTCAGTCTCCAGGAGGGTTCAATACAATAATCTGCACTTGGGTATATTGTTTTATTGTAATCTTTACTCTTTCCCTTTTAGGAACAAACGCATTAACAAATTGTACTACTTGCCAATTAAACGCGCCTGTGCTTACGTTTCTGCTATTAATGTAATCTGCACAGTAATGGGCTAGTGTCTGTTGTTTCTATGCATGTTGTCTGAAAGCAGGGCTCATGTCTATCTCTCTGTTGTCAGACACTCTGTCTAAAGCTGAACACAGAGCTCTAGTTAAGCCAGGATGAGACTCTTTGATTCTGCGTCCTTGTTAAATCCACAGCAGCCCTGTTTTCACCAAACATCTGGCTTGCACTATCAAAGGTCTTGTGCGATGCAATAGCAGCGCTGTCTGTAAGTGATGAAGATTCGAGCAGTGCCCAGCTCCTGGAAGGGGTTAGAATTGTAATCTGTTAAAGTCAGCGATTTTGATCTGTCGTGTCGTGAAAGTGGGTGGAATTGCAGCGAGAGAGTAAATGCTGGAAAGGGTATATGGAGGAAAACGCTGAAAGGTAATAATAATCACTTAAAAGGCACCATCTACAATGACCACAGGTTATTTCATTCACATACATTTATGAAATAGCTTGTAATGGAACAAATAATGACAAATCTGTTTTTCAATGAAAAATGTATATTTGCTTTGTGTCCAAAGCTATTTTTGAGTATTTGCTGCGTGGAAGTGGTTAGCATGCCCCCTCTCTCCCTGCAGTATGTGTTTAACTACCACGACGGGGATGTGTTTGGCTGTGTCGCGGATATTGGCTGGATCACTGGGCACAGCTATGCTGTGTACGGACCGCTGTGCAACGGGGGCACTACAGTTCTGTTTGAGAGCACTCCGCTCTACCCCGACCCAGGTAAGAGCATCGCACCAAAACCTCGCTAAAAAGAAATATTGCACACTACGATGCACGAACCAAAACTGTGCCCCTACTAAAATCTCTTATTTCAGTCCAAATTTGCCAGTTCTATACCTTAAAGATGTCTGGATTCTCCTTTTCCAAACCATTTTCAGTGGCAATGCAGTGGTTCTGTAAATGCAATGCTAGATTGGTACCATAACCTATTTGAACATACCAACGGTAATCGTACTGCTGGTAACCCATCAAAGCACCCCGTGCATAGGGACGTCCATGCATTGCAGGCTGCAGGGCCGTGGTGCTGCTATTGTTGGAAATGCTTGGGAAGCTTTGATTTAGTGTTATCGGTGCTTGTATGGGCTGGGAAGACCCTGGACGATGATATTCAAAAGAACTGGACAGGATGAAGTTGGCATTCAATACAATACAAATTCATTTTTGTATAGCGCCCTTCACCCCATGGCATCCCAGACGCTGTACAAAGCTCACATGTACTATACAGTCCAGCTACAACCAATTATAGAAAAGCACATTCAAAACGTTATGTTTTCAATGTGGACTTAAAATAATCCAATGTTTCAACCAGCCTAATGTCAAATGAGGAACACAACAGCTCTGATTTTAAGATGATTTAATAATCCTGTAATAATTCAGCATTTTCTGATCTCAAAGTATCAGGAATAATAGGAAAATACAGAGTTAGGTTCAGGTTCACTCTATTTTAGATGCTGTATACAGTTACCCATACAACATGTGCAGTGTATTGTCTGTTCTTGCCTCATGTTGGGTGTAATGGTATTTTCTTCCCCACAGGGCGCTACTGGGAGACTGTTGAGAGGCTAAGAATTAATCAGTTTTATGGAGCACCCACAGCAATCAGACTTCTTCTGAAATACGGAGATCAGTGGGTTAAGAAATACGACCGGTCATCTCTGAAAACCCTTGGGTCAGGTAGGTAGGAATGTGCAGGCTCCCAGAAATGATCTCAGGATCTCGACGCTTCACACCGCTCTGGCCAGATTAGGGGGGGTTACTCATACTCAGAATTGCCCGGAAGACGTATTTATCGGTAGATAGTCAATAAATCCCATCCATTGCAGTGTTGCTTTCAAAGCAAGAAAAGCTGTCCTTCCCTCACCTTTACAACCGAGTACCACCCAGCGGCAGCTAACCTCTGCATTGAAAAGCCTATTTTGGAAGATTATTTTTCTCAATATAGCTAAACTGTTTTTTCACTTTCACAAACTGTATTTGGACCGTTGTTTTGTTGCTATGAGAACAGTTTCACAAACTCAAAGATTTCTTATTTGCAAAATGTATTTTCTGTGTCACAGATTAACCAGTTTATGTCTTTGGTTAACTGTAAAGACAGCAACCCTCCCAGAACAAGGTGGTTTATCTCTGATCGAGTGTTCCAATCAAACCTTACATTTCCAGGTAAATGTGTGTACATGTTTATGCAGTACATACCTGTGGAAACAAGTCTAACGCTGCCCTCGTTATTTTTGGACTGAAACCAGACACAGCGGGTGAAAACGGAAGTTCAGTGCAAAGCTGAAGCCTTTTTTATTTTCATTTAATTAACGCATCAATCAAGATAATAATGAATCCACATGTTCTTTTGAATTTGCATTTTTCTAAATGGGAAGAAAAACAGCAGGTGTGATACATTTTTTGTGTTTTGTTTTTTTTAATGCTGGTCTGTTTGCGGTAGATGTAAAATAAATAAATAAAAATCTGTTAGAACTATTATATCCCCTTCGGTCACAAATTTTTAAATTTCATGTTTAGAAATTTTAAACCAGTTTGTGTGAACTCTGTGGAGAAGTTGCCCTGCCAAAAAGTTTTTTGTTAAGTAGAAGAAAAATTACAAAGCATATATTTAACGTAACATTATTCAGCAGGTTTCATTTGACTTTATGAAGCAAAATTAGTTAAGTCTATAGAGTGATGGAAAACTTTTGGCCAGACCTGTAGATAGGAAAGTTAACATGGCGCAGTTACACACACACTGATTGATGGGGATATACTGTCCAGATACGAAAGAAGATCTGTTCAGACACCATTGGGTCAGTGTTTTTGAAGGGGAATTGCTGGTAACCTTTAACCTTTCTCATTTTCAGTGGGAGAGCCAATAAACTCAGAAGCATGGGAGTGGTACTCCAGAGTGGTTGGGGAGGGGAAATGCCCTCTAGTGGACACTTGGTGGCAAACCGGTAAAGAACTAGACCAGTCTTAAACTAACATGCCAAGCCATGTCAGTGATATTGCTCACAGCTCTATTAATAGCTAGCGTGTGGGTTTTTGGGGGGGTGTATCTTCAGCCTTGGCTGTTTCATTCCCTCACAGTTATGAAGCTGATTTATACATTTCCAGATCAATCTAACAAGGTGTTCAGAAATGACAAGTCACACAAGCATTCATAGATGTGCTGCTTTTTCAGTCTGAGTTCATCAAGAACTGCTGCTACACATCAACCTACTGTACAGCACTCTTAGCCCAGGTTGTTAAATACATGAGCCCTTGATTGAATGTCCTGAAGGATTGTGTGAAAAATGCATTCAAATGTGAATAGCCTCTGTTGCTGGTACACAGTGTGCTTTCCTAGGCGTTGCTCGTGCTGAAGAAAGTTTTCTTTTGCTGCTTTTCATAACTCCTCTGGGAATGGAACTGGCGGTGGTCTGAAGTGTGCAATGTGATGATGTGGACGGCCAGTGCACTGATCGTATAAGCAGCTGCACTAGGGTTGAGGGATAGAATCTCAGCTCGGTCTGTTGCAGCTGTCTTGCAGTTTAGAAACTTCCTGCGCCAGCAAAGAGAGCAGATGTTTCTGTTTTGGGGCCGGAGTAAGGGGCATAGCTGTGAGCTCTGTGCAGCTTGTGGATTCCTTTATTAATGCTTCTAATCCAGATTACACGGTTACAGTACTGTAGAAAGATATTCTTGTATAGTCTGTTGGCAAGGAAACAGAATGCTTTATTAAAAACAACATACCCTTGTAATCTTCATGTACGTATAATGTGTTCCTATAATATACACGCTCCTACGTCATGACGCTCCCTGCTCGGCAGGTGAGTTTATAAACAGACCGCCATCGTTCTCACTCTCGCTACAAGCACAGTACAACGGAGAGGAAAGTGTACATTTAAAATAAAGACTTGGGCATTCAACGAAACAATGACGAGGACTCCTTGCATGGGACTGTCGAGCTGCAAAGTAATGTTTAGAGTTTCATCTTTTTAAATGAACATTTACACCATAAACATGTCTGCTGAAAAATTCATACTAGAGAAAATCGGGACACGCATTTTAAGTGCTGAAGCAGTAATTGCCTTTATAGCGCTTTGACATTCATAATTAAACATTAGGGTTAGACTAAGCTAGCTAGTATCTGGTTGTATAATACGACCTAAATAGGCACACTCTGTCGTGCTGAGTAATAGCTTTAGTGTTTATTCATTAAACTGTTTAACAGGCTTTGGCAGTAAGATGTAAAAGGCATCATCAACAATGTCAATGATTAAACATTGCTTGTTTGGAAAGATCCCATACTGGGACAGTGGGAGATGTAGAATGCTCCAGCGCCCTCTCTCTGCCCTCCCCCCCCAAAACCCTAACTAGATTGTTGGCTCTGGGGAAACGCTTTCTCTCTGTCCCGGATCATGTCTTAAGTTCATGCAGGCTTTGGGGATCAGATCATTAATTTACAGCATGCAATTATGTTATTACTTCGCATAACTGTAATTAGTTAATTGACATCTGCCTTAGAAATGAATGTTTTTCATGTTTGCAGAGACGGGAGGGATTTGTATTGCTCCCAGACCTTCTGATCCTGATGCTGAGATCATCCCAGCCATGGTGATGAGGCCCTTCTTCGGCATTCAGCCTGCTCTGATGGACGAGAAGGTACCTTCTTATTATCTGGTGCTTCATGGCTAAGACTGACTGCATTGTGGGAAATCTACCGGCAGCCTGTCTGACCTCTTTGTGAAGCCTTTATCTGTAGATATTAAAGGGGTAATAATCAATTCAAACACATTCCCCTTATAGAAATGGGATTTTTTCATTTTTCCCGTGGTTGTACTGTGCATTTACCAGTTTACCCTGGTTTGCCATGTTTTTTAAAATCTCACTATTGTTTTGCAGTGCTTACCTATGCAAAATCATGCTTTTACTATACTTTATTACACTTGACTGTGCATATACTATGGTAAACTTGTATAAGGACTTCTTCTCATCTCTCATTAGCATTACAACATTCTCCCCTAGAGATCGTTTAGTTTTCCAGACTTCATTTCCACTTGTTTGACTCGGGTCCATCACCCAGTAGATTCATTGTGCAACATGTGTAGGACTCACCTGAAACGTAGCCTTTGCATGCTGGTATACTCCCTGACACCTGATTCAAATGGAAGGTCTTGTAAGTATTGTAGCTAGCCCCTTTGGGTTAATGTTTTTTGCCTTTTCATTGTCGTGGTATTCCTCCATAGCGCATGCTAGAGTTTAAATGCACGCTCACTGACAAACCCTGTGCCGTTCAGGGTAACAGACTGTCTGCCAGCGATGTGTCCGGCGCGCTCTGCATCGCACAGCCCTGGCCTGGGATGGCCAGAACCATTTACAATGACCACAAGCGGTACATAGAGACCTACTTCCAGCCTTACCCAGGTATGTATGTAGACACAGCATTGCACCTGTAGTTTCTGTTGGTAACCAGTAATAGTAATTACTAATAATGAGATGATCCAGGGATGGAAATATGCCTCCTATTGAATAGCAGTTTCACCCATTCCATCTTTTACTGTGAGCTTGATTAGCCCCAGCGTATAGATAACAAGCTCAGCTGTGCCTTATTAAACATAGAGTAAAACCAGGAATGGATCAAACCGATGTGCAACGGGAGTCTTTTTTTTTTTTTTTTTTTCATCCCTGAGATGTTCTGAATTTGATTAAACATTTTACTCATAAGAACAGAGTTTGAAAAAAGATATATAATTCTTTAAATAACTCCTTTGCGAATAGAGCCCACTGTCTCCCTCGTTGAACGTTTTCGCCAGGTCACTTTTTCACGGGAGATGGTGCGTACCGGTCGAAAGAAGGATACTATCAGATCATTGGCCGTCTCGACGACGTGCTCAATGTGAGCGGCCACCGCCTGGGCACTGCGGAGATTGAAGAAGTGGTGGTGAGCTTACAGGAGTCGCATACCATGAAAGCATCATTTACAAACAGAGCAGGCTTGTAGATAAAGATGCCACTGAGAAGTGCCTGCTGTATAAACAAAACACTGGACTACCCCTTCCATACCATACCTGCCTTGGCAGGGACCTTTGCAGAAGCCCAGTTATTGTCACACCTGTCCAGCTGCTTTTTACAATCCCAGTTGCATAGATCGCCCGTCTCTTTCTTTGTTTCAGAATCAGCACCACGTCGTGGCCGAGTCCGCTGTGGTCGGTTATCCTCATGAGATAAAGGGGGAAGGTAAGATAGACTGGAGAGCACATCTCATTAATGTTGCTCAGCAGTACCAGATTGCTTATAGAAGACAGAAAGCGAATCTGACACTTGCATGTTCAGACCAGTGTGCCTCCTGACTGCAGGCTCTCTTGGGAGACCTGTGCTGCCCTTGAGGAGCAATTCAAGTTTGTAACGGTGTCTGTTGATTTCAGGGACTCTCGTCTGCGCTAACTGTCAGGTTCCTGTAACTGTGCCGTTTTTAATGAAGCCTTTATGGATTGCTGCATGTATTTAAAAACCACAAGACCACAGATTTTGGAGCCTAGTTCCTCCGTGTGTAACAGCAGAGGCTGTATGTGACCTGGCGACCCCCGCACACTGCAAGCGTCTTCACCGCTGTGCACAAGAGCCGGGCTCGTCTGCATTCATGATTTTAGAGCTTTTAACCTCGTCTCTATCCCGGGACGGGACAGAATCCACACAACGCTGCCTGTTGCATGTACACTAGAAGTACTTTATTTAACATTGTCTGTACATCTGCACCAACTGCTGTTCAAACTCCAGGTTTCCTTCTGCTCCTCAGGTGCCTATGCATTCATAGTGCTGAAGGATGGAGTGGATGACCCTGAGGAGCTCATAGAGAAGCAGCTGAGGGACACCGTCTCCCTGAAGATTGCAAAGTATGCTGCTCCCGATTATATACAGGTAGGACTGGCAGCAGCTCTTCCTCATTCTGTACCAATTCAGGCTGTATCAGTGTCCTGACGGTCAGGGTTGATTGATGTACTAGCAGTGGGACCCAGACCCTTGAATCCATTGTGGATGAATACAGCACTGCAGTGATACTGCTTGGGTGCGACCTGGGCTCAGTTCTAATGGTAACTGAAATTTCTAATTCATTGCAATTGTGTCATTGTAATTGCAGTAGAACTGTGGCATACCTGTGGAATTGTAATTATACGCTATCATTTATCAATTACAGTTCAGTTGTGTATTCAGTTGTCATTCGATCATTATTCTTGGGTATTCGACTGCATTTGTTTGAAAAAAATGGTATGTTTCTGAATTGGTACCTGCGATTATCGCTGGGTATTTAGAATAAACAAGCGCGTTACTGCGTGGGGTTGTCTCTGTTGTTTGTTAGTGTAGTTGTAATTACTGGAGCAGTTGTAACTGAACACAGTAGCATTGCACTTGTAATTTCAGCAAACCTTCCTGCTGTAATTTGTAGTTGTAATCGACCCCCGGTCTGCTGGACACTGTTCTTGGTCACTGCATGACTGAATCTCTTTACTGTGGTTTGGGTGTGGAAGGTTTTGCGCAATGCATGGAGTTCATACTGGTTGACTCCTAGTCACTCAATCATGAAAAGTACAAACCGTTAAAGCAGCTCGTGGTAATGCACGAGATAAAGGGGTTGTGCTTCACTTATTAAACCATACTGTTACGAAGGCTCTGCTCTCTGTGGGGAGCACCATGGCTTTTTATTATATTAGCTACAAAGACAGCAGAAACACGCAGAGGTCTTAAAAGGTCATTCCCTCTAATGTTTTATATTGTTCTGTTTAGTAAGGGTAGTACATTACTAAACCCGACGCAATAGCCGAAAACACTCCCAGCTAATCTCTTCTCTAGTGTCCTCCATCTCTACACTCTGCAAGACTGAGCCGCAGTCTGGAAAGCACAGGATTTTATACAAGCTTCTGAAGACACATTTAGACAGAAGCAGATTATTTAGTTAAGTACACAATTATCTGATTTATTTTGGATAAGTGGAGTGGGTCTAAGTAGCTTGTATAGGATTTGGGATCCTGTTCATCTCTGTTAGTGGATGTAATTGACCTAAACTGGTCTTATTTAGTTGAAGTCATTTTAAAAGGATGGATTGGTACACTGGTTATGCATGTCCCAAGAGGCACTGATAATCTACAAAGATACGCCATGCCCAGGATATAAACAGCAAAAGGATGTTCCATTTCAGCTTGGTGCAGTTGTACCCTTTGAGACCAAAGCCTCGTTTACAAGGGAGTCCTGACACCGCGATACAAACACAATTCAAGGTTGAAGGTTGGACGTTTTAAATCCAATGTAATCTGTGACAGAGACCAAGAAAGACGTGACCCATAACTTTAAACGCAGACACTGACTGCTTTGACAGACCCCTGACTGTCATTAATGACGTCTCTTGTTTTGAGGTGGTTAAACGCTTGCCCAAGACCCGCTCTGGGAAGATCATGCGACGTGTGCTGCGGAAGATCGTGGAGGGGAAGGGGAGCCAGCTGGGGGATCTGTCCACCATGGACGATCAGACAGCAGTGCAGGAGATCATCGATGGACACAAGCACCTTCGGGGAGCTCCACGATAAGCCAGCCCCCGAGGAGCGGAGTGCTAAGCACAGACACACTGCAGAAATTAGAGACGGTACTGCACACACTACACATACAGGTTTGCTTCAATTCCATCACGCACAGACCATGTATCAAGCAAACAGCATTGATTTTAAACTGAGACCTGAAGACAGAAGCACATGCATCACATTTATGTATCTATTAGAAGTTCTTTGTGTGTGTTTTCTTGTGAACCCCAGGCTGTCCGTATACATAGCACACCCTTATATGGTACAGTACAATAAATATTAGCAGACTCATATATATATATGTTTGCATGAAAGCTCTGCCCAGAATAACAACAATACAACACAATAACATGTATCATGTATTTTAGAAATATTCCAAGTGCTTTATAATCAGTATAAACTGATATTAATAACTGTTTTTAATAATAATTTATCATACTGTTTTATATAGCTGAACTGTTCAAAAGATGATACCCTCAACAATTCTGTTTTTTGTTTGTTTTTTTTCTTTAGTAGGAAGCTGTTCAAGTCTCGTAGACCAGAAAATGCTTTAGATTGAAGTGTTTTTTTTGTATTTTGTAGAATATTCTCTTTTGAAAAGGGTCTATGGTGTGTAACTGGCAAATCTATTGTGTAGAGGATGAGGAGCAATCTGGTGTGGGCTGCACAGGAAATGTACAAATACAAAAGTAATCTTAATAAATTCAATGACAATCGAAGTCTTGTCTTAATGACATTCTTAACAGCATTGAGAGTTTCGTCGTTAGGGGAAACTACAGGGTTAACAGATGTAAGGACCCAGCACATTGCTGAACTGTCAGAAATACTGTTAGAGGTGCCTGAGGAAGTACACCTAGTGGATGTTCCGCACACTTGGACATTGCAAGCAGTGCACTGGAGCACTCGCATGTTGTTTTTATGGTGCACCTGTGTTCAGTATCATCTCTTTGCATGGAGTTGTGGTTCTTCGTGTGTGTTAAGTCAGCCAGTCTGGACGGCTGCAAAACTAATGGACCAAATGCTAATAAATGGAGTTCACAGTGAAGCCACAGGGTTCTGGAAACGTTTCCTATTAAGAATAGTCTTTTGCTTGTTATCAGGAAAGGTTACTGCACTTCCATTAATCTGCTTTTCTGTGACTCAAGTGGCTCTCCAAGCTGCTAATGAACTGACAAATCGGACAGTTCCTGCCTTAAACACAAATGTAGTTGCACTAATTACTTTGTGAGCTGCTGGAGAGAGAGTCCTGGAGGCTGACAGATTCCGTGTTGCACAGAACGCAGAGGGCTCTTTATGTGTGCCAGGCTGTAGAAAAAGCCCACATGTACATAGCTGCTGAAGCTTGCCATGCAAAATATACAATGTGCAGTCGATGGCCTGATTTTGTAAAACTGACACTGTCAAATGTATTACAGATTTCTGTGCATTTGAATCAGTCTTGTTGCAACACATGCGTGCAGGTACTTGTTCATCCCCTTTACTAAGTCTATTGCATTCTATAGAGTATACAAAGATACATCTTAAAGAATCGCACACCTGAAACTTTCGAGGGTGAAAATAGATTTTGATTTGCTATTGCTTCGCCAGTGTTATTAAAAGGTTGTCTTTTTTTGGATGCCTTGCCTTTTCCACATATGCAAAGCAATATCCTGAAAATTAATTAATTTTGTATCAGGTTTATGCTCCAGAGAGATAACAAATAAGCCAAGCTCTCACTTTCCAGTTTTAATGACTGCAAATAATTAGCTGGTGGTAGCCCTTGAGAATTGGCGATTCTTACTTAAAGCCAAGCGACTACACACAGTTAGCACACACAATGTACAACTTGCTTTTCTTATGCATCCTAGCCGGGTTCGGGATATTTGGCAACAGCATGGTTATTTTTCTTATAAAGAGAAGCCCGGGCAGGATGCACTTCACAGACATGCTGGTGGTGCACATCTCACTGGGGAACAAGGTCCACCTGCTGTTTCGAGTCCTCTCCCTGACGGTCCCTATGATCTACTCACGCTGCTACCCCATGAGCCTCGCCTGCAAAGCTGTGACCCTCGCCATGTACACAGGGCGGAAGGTTAGCGTGTGGTGCATCGTGATCCTCAGCTGGTACCGCTGGAGCAAGCTGAAGAAGACCCACAGCTCGTCCCTGTCGCGGTTCAAGCTGGGAAGCTCGTCCAAGCTCTACCTGCTCCTGGGGTTCCACTGGCTGGCCTGGGCGCTGATCTTTGTGCCCTTCCTTCTCCTAATCCCAGAGACCTTGGATATCAACTCCACCCAGGCCTGTGACTGCTCTGTGGCCGACGCCATGAAGAGAGGAAGTGGTTTCATCATCACCTACGCCACACTGTATCTCACGGTGCTGCAGTACACAGCGGCGGCTTTCATGACCCTGTTCAACATCAAGACCGTGCATCTCCTGCTCAAGCGGCGGGCACCCGCTGAGACTCCAGGGACCCTCTGCCAGCTAGGCAAGGAGAAGGACGCCGCAATGGTCCTGGTAGCCCTGGTAAGTCTTTACAACACCTGCATCATCCTGCACACCACCTTGACCTTCAACCTGAGCGGCACCTCTGCGGCAGGAGCCGGGAGGGTGGCATTCGATATCTACGCCTCCTTCATCCCGTACGTTATCACACTAGGACAAAAGACATTCAGAGGGTGGCTATCCCGCTTCTGGGTAAGGTTGCGTCGAGGAACCCCGC
Source organism: Polyodon spathula (assembly GCF_017654505.1). Lineage (NCBI taxonomy): Eukaryota > Metazoa > Chordata > Actinopteri > Acipenseriformes > Polyodontidae > Polyodon > Polyodon spathula. Next base: position 34,673,341 of record NC_054550.1, read on the forward strand.
CCCCCGGTGCAAATGTCCAAACAATAGACCTGAGATAGCGTGTTTCTGTGTTTCTGTAAATTGGGTTTTTCATTAGCATGGAATGACAGGATGCTCTTAGACCATGTAAATGAAAACACTGTGTAACACTATTTCTAATCAAAGGAAATTGGTAAACTGTTTAAAAGAAAATTAGAATGTGAGGCAGTTCTTCATTTAGTACTGTCTAGTGTTAGCAGTGTTTAATTAATCAATTAACATAATAATAAATTCTCATGTCATTGTTTCTTTATTCAAATTAACTGTATCCTCAGATTATCTTGTTTTGCAATACTCTAACTATGAGCACCAGTACAGTAAAGTAATACCGCCAGCCACTTTGCTCTTTCTGTGTTGTTTCCTGCAGTGCTATTAAAATGTTTTTAACCCACCTAAAAAAAAACATAAAGGGAAAAACTTGTAATGTCTGATAAACTCTTAAATGGAAAAGGTGGTCAGTACTGAAACACATTATGCCTTAAATTGAAATCCCTGGGCTTGCTTTGACAATCCAGCGCTGTCAGTCTGGTACCGCTGAATAGTGCCTGCAGTATCTGCTTTATCATGCAGTGCGTTCCAGCATTATTTATACAGCTTTTTTGGGGGGGGTTTACTTTTTAGAATGTCTTTTTATAGAGAGACGAATACTTGATCAAACGGTGGGGGGGTTGTGTTTTAAAAGAACATAAATCAGTGGTATTGCAGCAGTCTCTTGGCTGAAAACACACCCTTGTTACTTAAGGGAGTGACACTCAACCCTAACAGATCATGCTGTACTTCTGTAGCATCAAATTAAACTGCACCATGCAAGTGATAATAAAATAAGCAGCAGAGGTCCCTGGCGTTCCTTTGTGCTTTGGGGCATTTCATCAGTGTCTATTAATTAGAACAGGAAATCATAAACCCTAAGTGTGCTCTAATCGCTGCCGGAAATCCTCATGCTAAAAGCTATTCTGTCTCAGAGGTATTCATTAAACAGCTCTCCGTCACAGTACCTTCATCCTGAGGTTTCACAAACACCTTACGGATCAACGATATGACACAAGCCCTGCGATAACGATTTAATCTGCTTTAATTAACTTCACCCATCACCTTGGAAAGAAAGCGACTCTGAATCTGCACTCGAGTACTCCCAAGGGCAGGATTCTTACTGTATGTTTAGAGTCATCAGACTCATCCTTTCAGAGACCCAAGATCAATTTGAAAATAGGAGGAGGTGAAAAGCTGAAACCCTGACTAATTAAACCGCTTCTACCCCCCCCCCTAGCCGCCTACATCACAGTACACTTGTGCCAGAGATTGTTTCTCATGAGCGGAACCTTTCAAACTTTCACAGCTTGTACACTCTTCTTTCTTGGATTGTCAAGGGACCTGGGTCTTGTATACAAATATGTACACTGCAAAAAAGTTATTCAATGCATAACTTTTACATGTTCCTGATCTGTATCGAGTCAGACTCTTTTAACACTTGCACATGACTTTCAGCTCCAAAGAAACAATACTGTGAAACCTGCCTAACAAAGACTGCTGTCATTTAAACTGCTGTAAACCGCACACTGTATATAATCCAATTTTCCAGTCCCAAGACATGACAGGACAAATTTTACTGTATATAGGTGTTTGGGTTTATTAAAAGCTCATTATTATGGCTTGCCCATGTAAAGACAAAATCCAGCAGGGATCAGCTGTTTTCTTCTTCGATGAGAGTCCTGAGCTCCATGTTCACAGCCGACGCTGCTTCTGTTCCACTGCAGCTCTGTGATTGCACGCTGATACTCCAGCAGGGATCAGCTGTTCTCTGCTGCTCTCAGTCATGGGTTTGCTGCAACACTATTTTGGTTACTCTTTTTTCATTTTGATGAGTTCCCATCGGCCATTGCCACACAGCTTCAGCATCAGGTCATGATACTGGTAACAAGAGAGTAGAAGACATCAGAACATAAGACAAGGCTGGTCCCTTGATAGCACCGCATTCACCCTGACTGGGAGGGGATCTCATTTAAAAGAATCGAGTCTCTCTTTAAATGTTCCCAGTGTTTCAGATCCTACTGCATCGCCTGGTTGGCTATTCCATGCATTTATCACTGTGTACCTTCCCTTCTAAACTTATTTTTACTCAGTTTCCAGTCATGCCTCTTGTTCTCCTCTCTGTGCTAAATCTGAAGCAGTGTCTTGGGTTGACTAACATCAGACATTTGTTTCTCTATCACTCTAGAAAAAGAGCCCACTGATCTCTGAATCTAATTTTGAGGGACCCAGAAGAAGCCAGTCAAACAACAGTAACAGCAGACTGAGCCACTCTAAGTGGGATTCTAACCACAGATCAATTAGTACAGCTTATGGTGGGTACAATAATCACAACTTAAACAAAGCTGTGTACTAGCTGTGTTCCTATTGTATACTAATATGGTTAAAGGGGATCCTTGCAGAACGCTTCTGCTGTGCTATGGAGTCTGAGTGAGAATGCGTGTCTGTACCTTCTCCAGGCTGCTGCGATGCCCCAGGCTGATTAATGTCATCCCCAGCTGTTTGCAGGCTCGGTACAGCTGGTCCTGGACCTCCTCAGTCAGCGCACTCGTCGCTTCATCCAGAACTATACAGGGGGGAAGGGAACGCATGATCAGTACATTGCACATCACAATGTTAACACTGAGCCTGCCGTAATGTCGGTACAAACCTGCGTATTTGGGCTGCAGGTAAAACAGTCTAGCGAAACAAAGCCTCTGCATTTCACCGGGCGACAAAACATCATGCCTGAAATACACCCCAAAAAAAAAATTCATTCATTCACCTGCTACCGCACCACTTCACAATCCTTTCAGAGCAACTGTTTTCTGAAGAGACCCTATCTGCCATACAGTGGGCCCTACAAACTTTAACTCATTCATTTTTTCATAGTTACAGCTTTGTGGAAAAGGCCCAGTGTTTCACATTTACTGATGGCATGCTTCTCTCTTGCACTCGGAGTCTTATTTGCATTCCTGCTGCAGCATTGTTTTCACCGTAATTTATATTGATACTTACTGACCACATACTATGCCATGAAACCCAATAGGATATGGCGTTGATCAGAAGAGCGTTTACACAATTATCTTGGTGTGTCTGTTTTAATTTCATTCCAGGTTATTATAAAGGTTATAACAGCAGAAGAAAAGTGATCTAGCTGCAATAATAATACTAATAATAATTAATAATAATCATTGAAGCTTACCAGTTCCAGTCAACCTTCTTATCTAACCCTCCTGTCCTTTTCAAAAGGCTGGCCTATAAGTGAAATGGTAGCCAATGGTTGATAACGTTGTGTTGGTGATTTGGACTCTCAATGTTTTAAGTATCAAGGTGATGAGATCATCCACAAGCTTGGCAGCAGGTACTCACCACTCCAGCGAGTTCTAAGAATGTCATTATTCTTTCGTCATCTGCAGAACCTGCCCACGTCCAACAACAGAACGAAACACGGCAAAGAACTAGTAAAGTGACTGTTGGTTGTGAGTGTGCTTTTTCTCTTCTGGTCCTTTGTGTCTCGTTTTGTGTTTCTTAACTCTCTGTACATCTGTTGATATTCAGCACAACATGCCTGGCTTTGTGTTTAATCATAGACTGCACAGGCAATTCGTGATTTGTCGCTAGCAGGAATAACAAACATATAAACTAATCGTGAAGAAGGCTAACCAAGAGCAACACATCTTACCTGCGACAGGATAAATCTTCTTCAACGGATAAATCACCTGTTAATTAAAAACGAATCAGCATCGTTATACATGCAACACATCAATACAACACTATTTATCCTCTAGAAACCAACCCGGAGCAACGCGACCTTCACGCTGCAGAATGTACATTAACAATACGTATCCATCCTCCTTAGAAAACAGTCAGTATAGAAAGTGCGAAAGGGTTGACCATACAAACTCAGCAATGTGCAAATGTACCTGTTCTCGCAAAGTCCCATCTGTGAAGTACGGCTTCTGTGGAAGAAACAGAATCCCACGAGGTCCGAAGCAGGCCCACATCTCAACAGAACCTGCAAAAACCCATCCAACCTGCTGTCAGTCCATCAGCGAGTGCGGTAATGCAAAACTGTAAACTAGCCAGTTTTAAAGCTTCATTCTATTTTAGAGCCACATTTTTGACTGTGAAAAACCTTACCTGGAGTAGAGGAGTGAAATTACAAAGTCAAAGAGATGTGCGTTAGGGTGACAAGCTGAATGGCACTCAGTGATAGAGCTGAAATCTAACGGGCAAGACTTTCAAAGCGTTTACTCCAGCCTTTAATTAACTCCTATTTTTTGGAAGAGAAAAAAAAGCTACTAATTTTATAAAACTAGAAACAAGCAACTTAAGCACAACTATTCATTCATTTATATACAGTACTGTGCAAAAGTTTTAGGCAGGTGTGAAAAAATGCTGTAAAGTAAGAATGCTTTCAAAAATAGACATGTTAATAGATTATATTTAACAATTAACTAAATGCAAAGTGAGTGAACAGAAGAAAAATCTAAATCAAATCCATATTTGGTGTGACCACCCTTTGCCTTCAAAACAGCATCAATTCTTCTAGGTACACTTGCACAAAGTCAGGGACTTTGTAGGCATATAGTCAGGTGTATGATTAAACAAGTATAACAAACAGGTGCTAATGATCATCAATCAAATATGTAGGTTGAAACACAATCATTAATTGAAACAGAAATAGCTCTATAGGAGGAATAAAACTGGGTGTGGAACAGCCAAACTCTGCTAACAAGGTGAGGTTGCTGAAGACAGTTTACTGTCAAAAGTCATACACCATGGCAAGACTGAGCACAGCAACAAGACAAAAGGTAGTTATACTGCATCAGCAAGGTCTCTCCCAGGCAGAAATTTCAAGGCAGACAGGGGTTTCCAGATGTGCTGTCCAAGCTCTTTTGAAGAAGCACAAAGAAACGGGCAACGTTGAGGACCGTAGACGCAGTGGTCGGCTAAGGAAACTTACTGCAGCAGATGAAAGAAACATCATGCTTACTTCCCTTCACAATCGAAGATGTCCAGCAATGCCATCAACTCAGATTTGGCAGAAAACTGTGGGACCCTGGTACACCCATCTACTGTCTGGAGAAGTCTGGTCAAAAGTGGCCTTCATGGAAGACCTGCGGCCAAAAAGCCATACCTCCGACATGGAAACAAGGCCAAGCAACTCAACTATGCACGAAAACACAGGAACTGGGGTGCAGAAAAATGGCAGCAGGTGCTCTGGACTGATGAGTCAAAATTTGAAATATTTGGCTGAAGCAGAAGGCAGTTTGTTCGCCGAATGGCTGGACAGCGGTACACGAATGAGTGTCTGCAGGCAACAGTGAAGCATGGTGGAGGTTCCTTGCAAGTTTAGGGCTGCATTTCTGCAAATGGAGTTGGGGATTTGGTCAGAATTAATGGTCTCCTCAGTGCTGAGAAGTACAGGCAGATACTTCTCCATCATGCAATACCATCAGGGAGGCATCTGATTGGCCCCAAATTTATTCTGCAGCATGACAACGACCTCAAACACACAGCGAAAGTTAAGAACTATCTTCAGCATAAGGAAGAACAAGGAGTCCTGGAAGTGATGGTATGGCCCCCACAGAGCCCTAATCTCAACATCATCGAGTCTGTCTGGGATTACATGAAGAGAGAGAAGCAACTGAGGCTGCCTAAATCCAGAGAGTAACTGTGGTTAGTTCTCCAAGATGTTTGGGCCAACCTGCCTGCCGAGTTCCTTCAAAAAATGTGTGCAAGTGTACCTAGAAGAACTGATGCTGTTTTGAAGCCAAAGGGTGGTCACACCAAATATTGATTTGATGTAGATTTTTCTTCTGTTCACTCACTTTGCATTTAGTTAATTGATATATATAATCTATTAACATGTCTATTTTTGAAAGCATTCTTACTTACAGCATTTTTTCACACCTGTCTAAAACTTTTGCACAGTACTGTACATTCCAGCTGTTTGCGTTTTAGTTTTGTATAATTTACGTGGAATGTTCTCCTTTCAAAAAATAGGAGTTAATGCTTTGAAAATAAGGTCCTAAATCTCTATGGCAACAGGCTGCCCCCTCCCCCTTACCGCTGGTGCTCTCCCAGAGCCTATTAAGGACCCGCAGCAGGGATGTCTTCCCCGTGCCTGTGTTCCCCACCACCAGCAGGTTGTTTCCCTGGGAGATTTTCAGGTTGAGCTCTTCCACTAACAGCTCATCAGAAAAGGGTGATTTGTAGGACAGTCGTTTGAGAGTGAACGCTGTGTCGGCAGAGCACGTCTGCATCTCCAGGTCGCTGTTTGGAAGTAAGAAAGCATTTGTACTTCACGGTTTTGCACGGTTGAAACCCGAAACAATGAAATTACACTGACCAAACACCTGGACTTTTCCTACCTGTCGAAGTCACATGATTCCCCTGAAATGGGATCGTAGTCACACTGCTTTCGGGCAATCTCCTGCATAACCTCCAGCAGCTCTCCGATCCTAGAGAGGAGCAACGCGGATTACAACAGCACCCAGCACTTCAACCCTAGGAATGTCAAGTCTCAGTGATTACTGTAGAAGAAAAATACTGACCCTCGTTAACCAACACTGTTTCTTACTGGATCTGTAACGTTACAGATATTAAAAAAAAAAAAAATGCTACAAACCCTCCCTTGAGAAAAAACTTATCACAAAGCGCTTTACAAAGGTAGGCTGTGAACTGTGCATTATATGTAGAGTCACTTACAACAGGACATTGGTTTAACATCTCATCCGCAGGATGGAGCACAAGGAGGTTAAGTGACAAGCTCAGGGTCACACAGTGAGTCAGTCAGTGGCAGAGGTGGGATTTGAACCAGTGACCTTCTGATAATCTTTATATAAGATTGATATATTTGGCTTTCATGGTCCTACACGACATCATGGAGAGTCAGTACTGTGTTTACCACAGCCCATTTTGTAGCTGATATTTCTAGTAATGTACCTCACCAACCTACCTGTGAGTGTAGCCAGCCACGTCAGACACGGTTGTAGACAGATCCATGAGCTGGCTGAAGCAACTTATCAAGTAAATGGAAACAAAGGCATTCTGGGGAGAGAGTGGAGGGAGGGGGGGTAGTGCTGTGTTAATGATGCTTAATCCTTGTTCTGCTAAGTAGGTTTCTGATGCAGTGCTGATGACCCCTGGGGCCTGTTTTATAGCAGTCAAAGCATCTCTTGGCTTCTGGTTATTTTGAGAAAGGTGACGATGACAGTGCGAATGGTGCTTCTGAAAGCTGTTATTTTACTATGGAAAATAGCGACATCTTGTGGAGACTACTTCAAACTGCAGCTGACTACATCTGACTTCCCTGAATAGACACCAAATACCTCTAAGAGCCTGGAAGCATACTATTTATTTGAAGGTAGCTGTGCTAAGATGCAACACCTTGTTTACAGGGATGTCCACCACCCATTTACAGTGAAAACTGAAGACTGTTTTCTAATGTATGCATGCTTTATTCACCTGTATAATGATTTACTACTGCCTAACCTTTCACCTGGAGCCTGTACCACTGGCTGCCTGAGCACTTACCACTGAGCTGCTCCAGACTGCACACTGTTTTAGTAATACTTGCATGTTTGTCTTTTCCTTGCACTTTTTCTCACCTTGCTAATGAGAGCACTGAGTTCTCCTGGAGTGAGTTTGTCGTAGATCCCGGTGAAAATGGGAACGGCGATCACAATGTAGCTGAGGATGCTGCCCAGGTAATCAAACATGTTCACCCCAACTGAGGGAAAGGAAAGGCACTCTGTTATAAAGACGCATTACACTGCGTGGGCTGCTGACAGGAGGACCGTGCTTGAGTGCATGAGACAAGGCTGCCACCCAGGTGAGAACCACCACGTGTCTCTTGATTTAGAAGTGGGGTATCAGGGGAGAACCACCACGTGTCTCTTGATTTAGAAGTGGGGTATCAGGGGAGAACCACCACGTGTCTCTTGATTTAGAAGTGGGGTATCCTATTTCATGTGGTCAATGGGCTCAAAAAGAATACAAGGATGGATGGATGTTTTTGCAAGAGGGTACAGTCAAAATGCTTATATACCATCCCTGCAATGCAACAAATGAAAAAAGAAACTAAAGCAGTGGTTTAGTTTAATCTAGGAAAGCCTCCTTCTCTGCTACTATTTCACGAGGTACGGAAACCAGCACACAACCCCCGAGGCATCACAACAACAGCAAACTTTCAAATGACGTACTGTACAGCCACAGCTCCTTGTTCATGAGGCTCCTCTGGGTCGTCAGGAGGGCGTGAAGCCTTCGGTTGGTCCTCATGTGCTCCACTTTACCTGCCCTGCCAGCAGACAGGAGAGGGGAAGCAGTCGTTCAACAAACAGAATAAACGGACGATAATGAAATGACTGCTGACGTTCCAGTGTGGGCACGGCTCAGCACTCTTACCTGTAGAATGCTACAGACTCTGCATTGACCCGGATCTGCATGTGCTTGAACCTGCAGAGAGATCACAGAATCAGCAGTATCTGACACAGAGAGAGTTAGCACCAGCACTAATTAGTGTTCTTACCACCAATTGGCTTGTGTTAATTAATCTTAGCAAAACTCTTAAGTGCTATACAGTGTAATGGTATAGTACTGGTATAGTAATAGTATAATTCTAACACGCACAATTTAACCTGCAAAAGCAGAGTTCAGGATATTGTGTAAAATGGCTGCAGCTCAGCATGTCACATGTATGGAACTTGCGCAACACAGTTGTTGACAGCAGTAGTAATAGGGTTACAGTAATGTTACCTCACCACAGCAGAGTGTTTATTTACAAAGAGATATAACCTGCCGTACAACACTAAACAGGGATGGGAATGAGACTCCCAGCATTGCACAGCACTTTGATCCATTCCTGGTTTTACTATGAGTTTAATAAGACACACCCAAGCTTGTTATCTACACACTGTGGCTAATCAAGCTCGTGGTAAAACCTGGAATGGCTGAAAATGCTCTGCAGCAGAAGTCTTATTTCCATCCCTGTTAAAATTCAATGATGTCGAATGTACAGGTCAGGAAGCTGTGTGTTTACCTGAAATCCCCCTCCAGTTTTTCCTGTTCAACCAGAGTCGACACGATGGGTCCCATAAACACTTTATTCACAATGGTCCCGATTATGAAGTAGGTGAAGATAGTGACGGGCCCCTTCCAGCCAGTGCTGTCAACAGAAAGGGTTACAATGACTGGGGAGAGAGAATCAAACGCCCAGCAAAGATCAGAACTGGGTTTGGGTGAGGGCCGGGGTCAATTCCAATTCCATTCCATTTTAATCAATTCCAATTCCATTTGACAGGGATGGGAATGAGACTCTAAGCATTGCATAGCACTTTGATAGCTTTGCCATTTGGAATTGGAATTGAAAAAAGGGAATTGGTTTATAATCTAAAGAAATACCAGAAGGCTTTTCAGGTGAATGCAGTGAGAATAGAGAAGAAATAGATAAGAAGGCAAAAGCTTGACATTAAACTCCTTACACTACCTTGTGCATGTCTTACCTGTGAAAGCACTGATAAGTGTAGTACACCACCACAAAAGGAGAGATGAGGAGTTTGCTGGCCATGGTGCTCATCTGCTTACAGAATCTCTCAGCATCCTGGCTGATTCGCTGGTCTCTGTCACAAAAACAAACTGTAATATTGGACAAGTCTGTGCAAACAAATCCATTTAATATTTCACAGAATAATCACGTAATTGGCCCTATTCACAAACCTTTAACTATTAACTCTCTGTTCCTAATTAAATACAGTTCAATAATCATGAAACTATTCCAGACTCTATCTCACTTTGTTATAGCTGTGATACGTGGAAATGGAAAATAGTTTCAGGAAAACAAAACATGACTGTATTCATGATGACAGAGATGGTAATTAGACGGTAAGCATTGCATAGCACTTTGATACATTTACTATAATCTTGTTACCTATACACTGTGGCTAATCAAGTTTGTACTAAAACCTGGAATGGGTGAATCTGCTATGCAAAAGGAGTCTTCTCTCCATCCCTGTTGTAACATGGGATAAGACCCACGTTTTCTTACGGGTTATCAGTGTCTTCTCTGAGCATGTTGAGGGTGTAATAGACTCTCCCTGTGAAGTAACACTGGTGCAGATGTTCTGTCAGGCTCCTCCTCCAGTTTACATACATGAGACTCGAGATGTACTGGTCCAGACTCTTCAACTGGGGAGGAAAACATCTTCCAGTATGAGATGCCAGCCTCATTATATAACCAATTTAAAATGAAATACAGCATTAAATAGATAACTTAATATAAATCTGTCATAACAGCCTTTTTGAAATGTAATCACAGTCAATTAAAAAACAGGATTCGGTCAGTTAATTTGATAGTGTAATTATATACAGTGTAATTTATTTATATATATATATATATATATATATATATATATATATATATATATATATATATATATATATATATAGTGTTAATATATATAAATATAATATATTATCTTAATGTCGTTAATAGTTATATATATATCTATTATATATAATATATATGTAAAACAAACACAATACAAGTCTGAGAGTAAAATGATTTGGCCTAAGTTCACGCTAGAAGTCTTTCTTAATGTCTTAATGTTAAATCGGCCTCTACTGTCCCCTTCTGTCGACTTACTGTGGAGTTGACTGTGATTAAAAGAACGGCCACCAATGTGAGGTTTTTGAACCCAGTGAGATCCTTGTCAGACAGGACCTCGTAGAACTTGCTGGGAATGACACCCACCTGGTAAATGATCAACTGTGCTGTAAAGCAAGAAGAATTGCAGGTGTCAGGCGCTGTGTAAACCTGCACCAAACAATAAATCCAACTTACACTTACATGACCCTTCTCTATATCGCTCGAGCCCTTCACACTAGTCTACTACAAGGGGTGCAACACGATCTTACCCAGAAGAGTAACAGAAAGCAGGGTCCCAAACATCAACACATTCTGAGAGGAGCAAGAAGGGAAGAGGATTTTCTGAATGCGACAGAGCCTCCGCAGAAACTGGAGATCCAGCTTTGGTCTGAAAGTAGAAACAAGCCTGTGTCCACTTTGAGTCAGGAAGTACAGTACACGAAAAAGCTTTACCACTGACAATCAGTGACATCTACAAGCAGCTCCAACAACACATCGGCATAACACCGGATCAGTGACATCTACAAGCAGCTCCAACAACACATCGGCATAACACCGGATCAGTGACATCTACAAGCAGCTCCAACAACACATCGGCATAACACCGGATCAGTGACATCTACAAGCAGCTCCAACAACACATCGGCATAACACCGGATCACTTTCTGCTAGCTGTACCGCGATCGGAGACAATAACTCCATCTGTTTCCTCTTTTGTTTACAGCATCATAAACTGAAATAGCGAAATACAGTGTCTCTGTAATGTACCTCCTGTCTAAGGAAGCCAATCTAAGAAACAGCGTGCACTGAAAAGCAGTTATCGTTATTTATCGTTAGCTACTGTAGTTCACTTCGATTGTGAAGCATTATCAAGCTTCTAACAAAGACTGATTTAACCATGCCAGTGTGACAAGCACTTGTGAATCATACTATAATCTACACTGTACTCTGCTTGCCATCAATCTGAGCATTACACAATAGTTCAGCAGAAACACAACCTAATGAAAAAGTCCTACCTTGTGCATTTTTTCTGATCTTGTTTTTCACTCTGCATTTGTGGCATTGAGGTAGGAAATTAAAATGAACCCTGTTAGCAAAAATGTGCTAATTTAAAAAAAATATATATATACGAAGGAAGAAAAAGTACTAATTTACACGAATAAACTGGCAAAACATTGGCGTGTGAAACTGCTCTCACCCTGCAGTTAACAGTGCATGATCCAAATGATCATTCCTATCCCCAGGAAAAGTGCGATTAAAGTCTAAAGAAACACGTGACAGCACTCGAGTCGACTGTCAGAGGGAGAAAACAGGAAACAAGACCAACGGCTGCGCAATACACTGCTGGGCATTAAAAAAGAAGCAATGGATTTAAAAAAAAACACAACATTTATTCAACTGGCCTTTAATTAAAACCACAACGAGTGTCAAAGTTAATTACTTTACAACTTAACTCTCTACACGCTGTTATTGCACATGCCGTTGGAAATATGTGTTTTTGTTTTGAAAGATCAAGGAATCTACTTCCCCAAGCTAACGGAGAGACGACTTTGAATAAAATCGCAACCTAATGTTTGCCTGCACTCTAGTGGTCAAATATTTTTCATGCGGCTTTGCTGTAGTCCGAAGTATGTTTTGTTAGCAAACCGCCCATTTGGTTTGCTTGTATGTCTGTCCAAATACCAACAGAAACTCGCTTCAAATTAATTACGGGTTTTGCTCAATCGTAGGCGCCGCTTACAAACTGTAGTTTAAAAAACACAGCATGTTATATATTAACAAAAGAGAAGAAAAGAAACGAGACAGAGTTTGCTGCTATTGTACCAAACTAGAATATATATTTACGATATGCGTGTGCTTAGTTCTGCCATGTGAAGTTTAATTTAATAATGGGAATACCAGTATACCTCTGTGGTCTTGTTATGTTAGAGTTTCCACTGTAACTGTGTGTGTTTGTGTTGTTGTTGTGCGTGTGTGTGTGTGTGTGTGTGTGTGTGTGTTTGTATATATTAATGGATCTATAAAGGATACATGATGTTATTCAATTTGATCGTAAATAAATATTTACTGCATTCCTTCATAGTTTTGTCTTTTGTGCAGAGAAAAATCTAATCAGATTACAGTAAACAGTCTTACATTTAATGCGTTAACTTGCTAATATAGAGTAAAACACAACACCTTTCCATTCTCCAAATGCTGTTTTTACTATAAGACATTTGTACGGGAAATGCAAAATCTGCCTTTCTAGAATAATTTTATAGAATTACAAAATCTAGACAAAGAGTAAAAAAAAACAACAGAGTAGAACAAACTGTACACTCCTGCAGCCCCCCTCCCCCCTCCCCGCTGTGACTCTCCATTGAGTGTAAAGTGCACTGGCCTCCTTGTGTCTCACAATGCCAACATCAAGAACACAAGGGTTCAGGCTTATCTCAAAGCCGCTCTCGTATCCACCCCCTCAGCGCTTGGAGATCTGTGAAGACCCCCCCCCCCCCCCCAGCATGCCAGACAGCCGGAGCCATCCTCAATCTGGCACCATTTGCATTTTTAACACTTCGGAACTGCCCTCCTCTGTTTTCTCAATCTGCGGGACAGAGCCGTTAATCTGCACGCTTCCAGTGTTTAATTGGTCAAGGTGAAGGTGGGGTGGGGGGTGCTGCTGTCTCTGTGTTACTCAGTATAGCACATCATGAGCCTGGGTCAGGCCAGCCTCGCACTGCACCTATTCTCTGTGTTACTTTTTGCAGTCTGTTGTTTACTCCTGTTGTTTGGCACCTGGCAGTTTGATGGAACCTGAACCCAACCCCTAGAATAGCTTTCACTGCTAACACCAAAATCACCACGAGCAACAAAGGCCACCCGTGAAAAACTCTAGAAGAACGACAAGTTTAGCCGTTCTGTTTTAAGCACACGATTCACGGAGGGAAGCGATTTATATGAAAGCAAGTTGTAACCGATCTTTGACTCCAGTGTGGCAAGCTGTATTGACTGACACTCAGTTCAATCACATGAACCAGGATGCACAGCACACGCCACAGTTTAACAGTGTGGTCCTGCTGTCCTTGTCAGGTGCAGGATGATGTGGAATCGCAAGGTCATAAATTGCTTTTCCTGCTAAATGTCTAGAAGTAGACACAGGACACAAGATCCAAATGGTTTGCATTGGGATGACAGACACTGGTACTGTCACTTAGACCCACAACATACCTTCCACTGAGTGACAATCCTAACCTTTTATAACTGGCTCCAGTGCTTCCTCCCTCTCCCCTTGAACCTGACCATGAGTGAACTTCATGAACCACATCCACAGCAACTGAAACTACTTCCGACAAAGTTTAATTAGCAGCCCAGCTGATCACAGGCCAATAATCACGGATGGGTGAGTCACTGGGACCCTCAGGAAATTGTTTGAAGCAATGTCCATATCAACCCTTATACAAGCTTCCCTTAGTAAAATCACAGTAAAGTGTAATAAAGCACAGTGAAAGCAAGGTAAAGCACAGGTAAGCATTGTAAAGCACAGGTAAGCATTGTAAAGCACAGGTAAGCATTGTAAAGCACAGGTAAGCAAGGTAAAGCACAGGTAAGCATTGTAAAGCACAGGTAAGCATTGTAAAGCACAGGTAAGCAAGGTAAAGCACAGGTAAGCATTGTAAAGCACAGAGAAGGCATTGTAAAGCACAGGTAAGCATTGTAAAGCACAGGTAAAGCAAGGTAAAGCACAGGTAAGCAATGTAAAGCACAGGTAAGCAAGGTAAAGCACAGGTAAGCATTGTAAAGCACAGGTAAGCAAGGTAAAGCACAGGTAAGCATTGTAAAGCACAGGTAAGCATTGTAAAGCACAGGTAAGCATTGTAAAGCACAGGTAAGCATTGTAAAGCACAGGTAAGCATTGTAAAGCACAGGTAAGCAAGGTAAAGCACAGGTAAGCATTGTAAAGCACAGGTAAGCATTGTAAAGCACAGGTAAGCATTGTAAAGCACAGGGGGATACTGTATGTTAAAGCTTATTAAACAGCAAGCTGTGTAAAACTAACGCTTATAAAAGTCTCCCTAGTTAAAAGCATAGCAAGGTGTATTGAAACCAAGTGAAATCATAATAAAGTATAGGGAAGCTTTTATGAGGGCAGTCCCATCCCAGGTCAGTTCATCTACATGGATATCTAAAACAGCAATCTTTGTTTTGTTTTGTTTTTTTGTTACGTAAACTTGCGCACAGTGCTATAAATGGCACTTGCCCTGTAATAGCGTTGCACTGCATTCACTGTAGTGCTGGTCATTAGCATTACATTGACGTCTGCTTTGTGACCTCCTTTACATCATGTGGAAGGCAGCTCGGCACCAGCTTGTCTTCGAGTCCAGCTGTGAACAAAACATCAGCCTGGACCTGAGACCCTGCAAAGGGGTCAAGGAGGCAGGGGGTGAGAGGGCTGGGACAGGATCAGAAGGGACGCTTTGATTATCAACTCTGTTTGAGCAAAAGACACACAGAGAGGTGTTGAAAATGTTACCCTTCAAGACAACAGAGCCAGGCGTCCTGTACCTTCCTCCGCTAAAGAGAACGTAACATAAATCCTAATAATACAACATGCTGCTTCTCACACTGTATCAATCCCCTGCTTGTCTGGGCACTAAATCCACGCCTGCACTGCTTACAAACAAGCTATGCTTTTCCACTGTTGTTGCTTCTTAATTTCACAGCAGCAGAAGCTAAATATGCTAAATATGAAGATGATTGCTGCAGAATTATAGGCAAAACAAAGCGCGAGTAAGCTGAATGCCTTCCAGCCTTGTGGATATCTGCTTAACTGCCAGCATGAAGTCTTAATGCTTTTATTGCATTTCACACTAAAACTTGAATGACATAGGTCCACCCGAAGAGGACAAACACAAATAATTGATAGAAAACTCTAACATACTTGTTTGGATGCCTGTTATTAGTAACCCATGGAGAAGTTTGTGAGTTTTAGTTCAAAACAAATAAAGAATCACGCCAGTCTAAATGAACTGTAAGGCTAAAATCTGTAGTCTACTCTTATCTAAATGGAGGTATTGGATGAAGTTGCAAGGTGCAGTCAGTTTAACTGCGGTATAAAAGGGTCTAACCCTTCGCGTGACCCTGTTTTTAGTGCTGGTGTGTTATCTGTGACCATGGCCTGCGATTAAAGCTGTCCGCTATGAACTGCAGTACTTGTCTCCATTAGTTCCTGTAACTCCACCAGAAAGCCCTTCCACCCAGGTGCTCCTCTCTGGATCAGACCTGTTGCACTGCCGGTGCTTTCTGCTCTTTGATGTGATCTGTGTGTGCCCTCCGGCTAGAGTCCAGCCATGATCCTCACAAAGAGCCTGATGAACTGATAAAGAGCTGTTTGATATCTTTAAAGAACACAGTACTGCTCTCAGACCCTGCTGGACTCAAGATCTCCCTGGCAAACAAACTTGGGCCAGTCAGGAAATTTCTATTGAAGCTCTCTCCAGCTCTAACAGAATTACTGGGCTGTTCCCATGGGCCATTCAAAGCAATATAGGATTTTGTTAAGATATGGTATCTGTGTGCTAAGGTAATTGAATTATTAGGCTGCTATGCCATTGTAAACGTGACTGTTTAACTCATATGTAAATTCAATAACATTTTACAATAAAAGGACCAGGTTTTTTTAGCAATTTTAGTGAAGGGTATAAAAATATCGACAGAAAATACTCAGCGAAAGAATGAAACTGACACTTCTTGAATCCACTGGTATATGGTTATTTTATTCCAATCATAAAAGTTGTCCTAACAGACAATATAGTTTACTCTTCTAAAATAACAATGATAATAAAAACTAACTATTTGTTTTCCTTTATAAAAGGTTACCACTGACTTCTATTTTCAGTTTCCCCATAATTATACAGTAACTATGCATTTACCATAGGTTACCACGGTTTGCCATGTTTATTAATATGCTTTACAGTACCTCGCTATTTTACACAATGCCTACCGATGGATGCTTCACTATGAATTCAAGGTGCTTTATTACAATGCGCTTTGCTTTCACTACGGTACATCCCTCTAGTGCTGCTCTTGCAGGCTGTGCAGAGTATATAAGCCTTCAGAATTCGAGTGTAAATCACAGCCTGTTCCGGGGAGTGATCGTCCCAGGCATTCTGCTAATCTCTGGAAAGGTGGTTCAGTACCTGTAAAAACACACGTATAATAAAAACACGACAGCAATGGCATGCGTTTAAACGAAACAAACTAGCTGGCTGTGCCTCGTTAGTTAGCCTAACGTGTCAGTAGTCTCTTTGGCGTTTATTTTGATTGGCAGATAATAATAATAATAATAATAATAATAATAATAATAATAATAAATAATAATAATAATAATAATAATAATAATAATAATAATAATAATAATTTTAGTCGTTTTCCCTAATTTAAGGATTTGGGGATCGTTTTATTCATGTAGTTTGTAGTTATTACCACGTCGCTCTATGTAATTAAACAATTAACTATGTCTTATTCACTACAGCTGCGCGTAGCTAACCTGCTCATTTAACAATTCCTAAACCAAATATAAAAATGTGTAACAGAATCGATAAATCAGCGGGTTTTGTGTAAACTCAGCTCAATGCTGACTAAAAACAAATCCTTCAAAGCGACGCGTTTCAGACCGGTCACAGCAGATTAGCCAATCCGGGTAGAAAAACGCGCAAAGTGAGAAGCGGCTTTGAGACCTCGCCGTGTTTACAAAGTACACGAGACAATGGCTATTATCACATCACATTGAAATTGACCCGGGGCTTCAGTAAGGATTCCCAACCCCCCCTTTTTATCAGATGCACAAAAATAAACTGTTGATTGACAATTTCCTTGAGGGAGGTACCATTTCAAATCCCCAATTCTAGTTATTCAACCCACTTCGTTTCAAGGTGGTATCGTTCGTACACACATCAGGTTGCAAAACCCGCTTGTGCAGAATGGATCTGCAATGAGTTTTCTTCCCCAGTACAAATATTTAGAAGTGTGCATTGCGAAACGAATTACAAGAAAGCGGACGCCTACGAAAGGGTTCTTTTACACAGTGCAGGTACGTTTTAACTGCAAATATGTTTTGCAAACCGCGTTGGCGACACTGCTGACTAAAACGATATTAGAAATTGAGAATATTCCGTTTAGTGTGTTTTGGGGGAAGTGTGTGTGTGTGTGTGTGTGTGTGTATGTGTGTTATACACACATATATATATCTATATAGAATTGGGAAAGGACGAACTTCTAGAGATAGTACCCCTGCCTATATATATATATAGACAAGTGATATATATATATATATTATATATATAATCTATATATATATATATATATATCTATATTTGAAACTGGACAGAGGGGTCTCCCCCTTCGTTTGAGCATACTCCTACGATGTGATAGTTTAGTCGTAATTAATTATTTAATTTATAAATAATCCGGACACACAGCTTTTTCGACTTTTTCCCAGCTATTTATAATATTTTATGCAGAAAAGGGTAATCTCTCTCACACACACACGTGTGTGTGTGTGTAATATATATATATATATATATATAATTCCAGAATTTTTTTAAACATGTAATACTAGGCTGTAATTTTATGAATAATAATAAACATTAAAAATAATTCACTTGTATATTTTATTATGTTGAAAACTTATTTTAGTTTTACAGAAAGCTAGAACAAAAAGCCAAGTTGTAAATATAGCTGAAACCCAGGCAACGTGGATCAGTGTCGTGTAGTTTACGGAGTTACATTTATTACCTTTCAAACAACCGTACAAAGCATTTGAGTGCAACCCTAATAAACCGACTAATATTACAATGTACGAGCAGAAAAACAAGATTGTACAGGAATCAAAAAATAAAGAAATACAAGCTTGTGGTATTGAATTTGAGGTTCCTTTTAAGTTCCGATCTGTGTCTTCAAAACATGGCTCATGTACTATTTGTGGTGAATATTCGCATCGTTCAACCATCACAGTTTAGATGTGCAATTGCAGAAGCGTGTATTTATTTATTTATTTATTGATTGATATATGTATTTATTTTATGTACACCCCTGATGCGATTATCCACGTTTTTATCCACATTAAACACGTTTCTGTTTTAGTGCAAAAGTTTAATATACTCGATACAAAGTCTTTTGAATGTATGGAAATATTGTTACAGTTGATCAAACAGCTAACGATAATACATATAGAGATTTAATTTATGTTGGTCGTTTCTAAAGGCGGCTTTGTATTATCAAGGTAGCTGGGCCCCTCAACTTATAAAACAAACGTTTTGATGCAAAAAGTGTTTGCTGTGTGAAACCATTTTGTAATGGTAACCTAAAATCCGATTCACTTTCTTTTACACAAGCAGCTAGCTTCAGTCATTGAGATTTTTTACTATCAGATGCACAGACAAATTAGATAACCATTTGAGTGATTTGCATAAACTAATTTAATGACATATATCACCCACTTCCATTCTAAGGATGTTAAATTTGTACTGTTTTGTGTTTGCAGAGATGGTTCAAAGGCGTGGTGAGGTTGTGCAGTCTGTGCTGAGGGAGCTGCAGGATGCTACAGAATGCGTTGGTTTGGGAAGGCTGGTCAGTGCTGCCCTGGAGGTGGAACATGCCCTGTCCAGTTTTCTCCTCCCTGTCACCTGTAACGAGGGCCACCCAGCAAGTGCTGACATTGACTCAATGGCTAGATGCCTTTACCCACAAGATGCTCCTGTCCACATGGTCCCGCTGGCTTGCAAAGGAGATGGAAATCTTCTGTTCGATGCAACCAGCATACTCCTTGTTGGGAACACTAGCCTGAGCTTGGAGCTTCAAGTCAGGACGGTGGTGGAGATGCTGCTTCGCAAGCGCTACTATCTCCACGGTATGATAGACTCTAAAGTCATGCTGCAGGCAGCCAGGTTTTCCTTGTGTACAGAGGAGTCAGCACAACAGATGAACTTATCCATGGCGGTGTTAGAGGCTATCTTTGATGCTGACGTGAAAGCCACTTGCTTCCCTGGAACATTTGCCAATATGTGGCATGTCTACGCCCTCGCATCTGTCGTTCAGTGCAACATCTACTCCATTTACCCCATGCGCAACCTGAAGATCCGCCCATACTTCAATCGACTCATTCGCCCGAGGACCTGGCCACAGGGCTCTGAACTGATGACGCTTCATATCATGTGGTCAGGTGAACTGGAGTCCGGGTCTGTCTTCAAACCTCAGCACTTTGTGCCGGTCATGCAAACCAAGGATGCTCAGATGGGGAGCCCAGATGATGAAGAGCATGCCCTCCCTTTAAAGACTTTGGAGCTTTTGAACCGGGATCCCCAGCTCTCATACTCAAGCCTCAAAGACCGGTACAACATCACAAAGAGTACTTTCTATCGGTGGAAGAGGCAGACCCAGGAGCACAGAAAGAAAGCTGCAGCAAGGTACGAGGCGAAGCACTTCCTCCAGATGTGCTTTGCAGAGGGCAAGCTGTTGCCTCTTAATCAATTTAAGGAATTCTTTCCTGAAATCTCCAGGTCAACATACTATGCTTGGAAGCATGAGCTGCTCCAGGCAGGAGGTGGTGATACTTTCATGATCACGAAGAAGCAGGAAGTAGGAGCTGCTGGAGATGTTTTGGAGCAGGAAGGTTGGTCCCCTCCAGAAAGACACCCCCAGAATTATTACGGGAGTGTACCACCCCCCAACGTCCCGATCAGCCCCAACAGTGAGAAGCTGGTTGGCGATCGAGCCCAGAACTTTGCTTTCATGCAGGAAGCCAAAAAGTGCTTGCAGAACTGTATTGCAACGAACGCCCTACTTCCATACAGGAACTTTAAAAAGAGTTTTCCTGGGATTTCTAGGTCAACCTACTACAACTGGAGGAGAGAAGCCATAATGGCCAACCCTGGTTTTAAAGACGCCTTTGGCAGCAGTGAGGATAGCTTGGATGCAGAGAGAAGCCCTCTTGCAGATGCACAGTGTCCAGTGAAAATGGAAGCCCCTGTGCCTTTTGCTAAGGTGACCCGTGGCGAACGACATAAAGAGAGTTTCTACTCCTCTTTTGAGAGACGGAAAAAGGTCAGAGAAGAAGCCAAGAGGTGGGTTCAGAAGTGTGGCCTGGCCTTTTGCCACTTCAAAGTCAAGTACCCTATGATTTCTTCGTCCTCCTTTTGGTTTTGGAAGAAGACCATTGTGGTTAAGAAAGTGGAGAAAGCCTTTCGCTGGGATGCAGACTGGTCCAAATCTTCAGTTTATACCCGCCCGGTTCTCAGCAGGCAAACCACGCTGGAGAGGGAGCTTGTGCCACCGTTCGAGAAGAGTAATGAACGCTTGGACAAGAGGCCCTTCAGTCCCTACAATGCAACGATCTCGGCATATACGGTTTCTGATAAGAATGTGGATGACCAGGTCTTTGTCATGGATGTTGTAGCCCTTGCAAACTTTAAGGCCAAAGCTAAGCTCTTCCTGCAGCAACGCTTTGAAGAAAAATCCTTCCCCACGTTCAAGGAGTTCAGGTCCTATTTCCCCCTCACTCCACGCTCCACCTATTACATGTGGAAAAGGGCTCTGCATCACGGCCTTATGTTAGTACATGGATGAATTAACAAACTAAAGTAACAGCAATGGGCTAAAAACCAGGTTTTCTTTAGCTTGTAAATCAGAGTTATTTCAGTACTTTTGTTTTTCATGTAAATGGTTTACTCTGCTAAATTTAGTTTTTTTCCAAGCTTTTAAACCAGTTATTCCATGTCTGCTTACAAATGGGTTTTCAAGCTTTTCTGCTCAGGGGTGCTCGAGGTGAAGTGGCACAGGGGCACTTTCTCACCTCCTTGGTTTTATTCAGATTGTTGCATTGAGCTCATGGATTTGAACACACAACCCCCACTTGCTTGTTTTATTATTATTATTATTATTTGTTTATTTAGCAGGCGCTTTTATTCAAGGCCCCTTACAGGGACTAGGGTGTGTGAACTAAGCATCAGCTGCAGAGTCGCGTATAACTGTTTGGATCAGTATAACAATTTAAATTTCCTCTGAATAGTTCTTTGGCAAACCCTTACAGTATATAATATCTTGTAATGTTTTTTTTTTTTAGTGCCTTGGTACTTTTGAGTCATAGGGGACTCTGCTTCCCCCCCCCCCCCCCCCCCCCCCCAAAAAAAACGATTTTACTTAATTTTGTTATGCATGGTTTGATGGCATATATAAATATATTTTTGTCCCTAGATGCAACCTATTTATGTGAAAATGTAGAATACCTCATTTAAGCAGCACAGAAACCATCACTGGTGTGACAAGGTGTGTTTGAGTTTTCTGTTTGGGTGGGGTGGGGGGGTAATCAAATGCATTCCAAACCATTTTGAAATCCAGTGAAGGAGGGGTCACTAAAATATGTTTAGAAAAAGGATCACTTTGTTCCGTTCAGAGGCAGTGTACACTGAGTACTGACTGCAGCTGTGCCCCACACTAATCTACGTGTTTATAACCACAGTCTAACACAACTGGCTCAGGTTAATGTGCCAGTGTATTTGTTTTGGTGAGGTGTTCAACTGACAATTAATGTCTTTGGGTTTTGTATCTTTTATATGAGGGGCTGTCTGATTTCCTGACCGAAAAGCATCAATATAATAAATCTTAGTAAATGAAGCCGGTTTTGTCTCCGTTGTTTTTGGGTCATTCCACCGTTTTCTTTCTACATAGTTACTTTGCGCCCAAAGAGTTACAATTAGTAGCATGACACCCCAGTTGTTCCATGTGAGATAGCAAGCTGATTTGATTATTTTATCGTTTTTGTATTCCTATAATGTAGTGTCTTTTTAGAATACTTTTTAAAAGTCTTCTAATCAAAAAAAATGAATATGTTTCCAGCTAATCTCTCGCCCCCAAGCTACCCTATAGCTGTTTGCTCCCTCATATGAGCTGAAACCGCTGAACTGTGCCTTTTGTAATGAAAGTGGGTTTTGTGCCGATGGCAGAATCCACCAGCATGAAGCTGCTTCTGGGCACCGACAGCCTTGATTAGAGACGTTTACCTCAGGTAAGCCAAAGCGTGATTGTGCACTGCAGGGTCTTTGTGCTTCCAGATATGTGTATGCAGAGACGGTACTGCACGTCACTGCGATAGGACAGTCTCTCCAATTTATCAGCCAACTTCAACAAACGCGGTAAATGCTAGGCAGTATTTGTAAAGTAGTGTTGTGTGGTTCACAGCAGTATTTACAGATTATCCCTATGTCTTTTTTTTACTTTAAGGAGGGTGTATTTGTTAGACCTCCTGTTTATTTTAAAAAATAAATATTGTTTTTGCTACATTTTCCTGTAGTGCCAGATGGAGATGGAGCTTTGATACCATCCTGGTGGGCTAGTGGAATGCAGCAGTGAGGTGACTTTGAAATTCTGCATTTAACCCTCTACTGCCCTGAGTGTGTTCCTGGGCTTATTTTCTCAATATGAGGTATGAGGGAATTGTGGAGAGAACAAAAACAAACAAAGTGAAATATGATCAAAAGTGATACAAAAATCAAAAGCAAACCTCACGTCTGTCATAATGTTAGAAGATCTTTTGCGTGGTCACCTGACTAACTCCTCCTGCATCTACAGCACTGATTTGTATGGCAAGTAACTGGTTAAAATTTTGCTGGAAGTGATCAGCTGTGAAGTATGAGCGGGTGTTCTGCATGGCTCAGCCTGTGATCCAAGCTGACTGCTAGCAGAAAGAAGTATTCTCAGACTAACCCACTCATTCATGAAAGGCCCAGTAGTTGATACTATAACACTAGAACAGCCCCCGATCAGTACTAATCCACCAGCACCCGCACTGCTTTCACTGGATAACACTAGAACAGACCCGATCAGTACTAATCCACCCGCACTGCTTTCACTGGATAACACTAGAACAGACCCCGATCAGTACTAATCCACCAGCACCCGCACTGCTTTCACTGGATAACACTAGAACAGACCCGATCAGTACTAATCCACCCGCACTGCTTTCACTGGATAACACTAGAACAGCCCCCGATCAGTACTAATCCACCCGCACTGCTTTCACTGGATAACACTAGAACAGACCCCGATCAGTACTAATCCACCCGCACTGCTTTCACTGGATAACACTAGAACAGACCCCGATCAGTACTAATCCACCCGCACTGCTTTCACTGGATAACACTAGAACAGACCCCGATCGGTACTAACCCACCAGCACGTGCACTGCTTTCACTGGATAACACTAGAACAGACCCCGATCAGTACTAACCCACCAGCACGTGCACTGCTTTCACTGGATAACACTAGAACAGACCCCGATCAGTACTAATCCACTAGCACCCGCACTGCTTTCACTGGATAACACTAGAACAGACCCCGATCAGTACTAATCCACTAGCACCCGCACTGCTTTCACTGGATAACACTAGAACAGACCCCGATCAGTACTAATCCACCAGCACCCGCACTGCTTTCACTGGATAACACTAGAACAGACCCCGATCGGTACTAATCCACCCGCACTGCTTTCACTGGATAACACTAGAACAGACCCCGATCAGTACTAACCCACCAGCACTGCTTTCACTGGATAACACTAGAACAGACCCCGATCAGTACTAATCCACCAGCACCCGCACTGCTTTCACTGGATAACACTAGAACAGACCCCGATCGGTACTAATCCACCAGCACTGCACTGCTTCACTGGATAACACTAGAACAGACCCCGATCAGTACTAACCCACCAGCACGTGCACTGCTTTCACTGGATAACACTAGAACAGACCCCGATCGGTACTAACCCACCAGCACGTGCACTGCTTTCACTGGATAACACTAGAACAGACCCCGATCAGTACTAATCCACCAGCACTGCTTTCACTGGATAACACTAGAACAGACCCCGATCAGTACTAATCCACCCGCACTGCTTTCACTGGATAACACTAGAACAGACCCCGATCAGTACTAATCCACCAGCACGTGCACTGCTTTCACTGGATAACACTAGAACAGACCCCGATCGGTACTAACCCACCAGCACGTGCACTGCTTTCACTGGATAACACTAGAACAGACCCCGATCAGTACTAACCCACCAGCACGTGCACTGCTTTCACTGGATAACACTAGAACAGACCCCGATCAGTACTAATCCACCAGCACTGCTTTCACTGGATAACACTAGAACAGACCCCGATCAGTACTAATCCACTAGCACCCGCACTGCTTTCACTGGATAACACTAGAACAGACCCCGATCGGTACTAACCCACCAGCACCCGCACTGCTTTCACTGGATAACACTAGAACAGACCCCGATCAGTACTAATCCACCCGCACTGCTTTCACTGGATAACACTAGAACAGACCCCGATCAGTACTAATCCACCAGCACCCGCACTGCTTTCACTGGATAACACTAGAACAGACCCCGATAGTACTAATCCACAGCACTGCTTTCACTGGATAACATAGAACAGCCCCCGATCGGTACTAATCCACCAGCACGCGCACTGCTTTCACTGGATAACACTAGAACAGCCCCCGATCAGTACTAATCCACCAGCACTGCTTTCACTGGATAACGCTAGAACAGACCCCGATCAGTACTAATCCACCCGCACTGCTTTCACTGGATAACACTAGAACAGACCCCGATCAGTACTAATCCACCAGCACCCGCACTGCTTTCACTGGATAACACTAGAACAGCCCCCGATCAGTACTAATCCACCAGCACCCGCACTGCTTTCACTGGATAACACTAGCAGCACTGTTGGTTTTAAGCACAGCTGCTTTGCCGTTAATGTTAAACACAGCAGACGGCAGCAGTCACAGGGAGATCCGTCATACAATAGATTTTGTTCAACAGCAGACAAACTTTTCAGATGATCTTTTGTTTTCAGGTGTTTGCTTGACTGAGTTTCCTTTTTTACCTCCGAGTTTACTGCTGTGACTAGAAGGGCTAAGTCTTACTCTGTAAGTGGAAGCCAGTAAGATGTGTGAATGAGAATTGACAGCAGAATGAAATGTATTTAAAGTGGGTGCTAAAGATGGCAAGATGTGGATCTCAGCCGCTCTATTTTCCTTCTCAGGTGGCAGGTCCACAATAGAAAACCTTTTCTTGGCAAAGTTTTTGGTCACCTTGGAAACCAATATGCCTCGGTAATTTGAAATGTTTTGGGTTTTTTTGTTCCTTATCTCATGCCTCTAAGCTCGTTGCATGTATTTGATGAAAAACAGAATAACTGACATGTCCTTCACAATATTGCTTTACAAAATAATATTGTTAAATGCATGTCATTAAGATAAAAGCATTGCAGTAAGGATTACATTACATTGATATGATGCATGCTATTTTAGTGACTATAGCATGTTTGGAGAAGTCATTTCAAAGCCACCCACAGCCGGTAGGGGTTCATTTGAAACATGTCATGGTTATTTTTTTTGGTGGGGGGGGCAGGGGGCAGGAGGCAGGGGGGGAGTAAAATGTTCTTAAAAGCTATACTGCAGTTTCAGAAGAAACCCTCTCTATCATTTATTATTGAAGCAAAAAGCATAGCAATGCGCTGTTCCACAAAGGAAACATGCTACAAATCACACAAACATCTCCCTGATAGTTAACTGTTAACATTACCAGCAGCAAACACTGTTGCTAATCAAGCTTGTACTAAAATCTGGAATGCCCAAAACAGCTATGCAATAGGAGTCTTGCTTCCATACCTGCTTTCAATTTTGATAAATGTGTGGCTTATGTTGTGGAATGTGCCAGCTAAGAGACTGGAATATTACACGCAGGGTATCTGCATTCGCTCCGCTTCCTGGTAAAACAATAACCCAATTCAAGTCGAAGCAATATCATGCTGTATGGAAGTGTGTGATTAGGAGTGTGATCTGAGTGCTACCAAACACAAACCACCCTGATTTAACTCAACAGTGCATGAAAATAACGAGACCTGACAGTTCTGGAGCTCCATGCCGCTGCATTAACGTAGCCTTGCTATGAAACACAGGTCTATGAAGAGAAAGCTTTTAAAAAGGGTCGTATGCAGGATTTTCAGGAGATCATATTATGCTATTGTATTGTACTGTAAGTGCATTGCAATACATTAAACATTATATATGGCAGGCAATGATCAATACACTGGAAATGTCTTCTAGTGTAACGTAAGGGTCAAATTCTATCCAGCGGATTCTGTGAAGCAATACAGAACCACAGTAAAACTGTATTATATCCCCAAGGTGGAATTGCAGCTCACTCAGGACCTGAAGCAAGGGAATGGAAAGGAAACATTTTGGAGAGGAATGCGATCGTTGGAATGGTATGAAACCAGGGAGAAGCTGTTGTGATGCAAGTTGAAAGAATTGTGCTGTTAGTATGTTGGCAGTTTTATGGTATTAAAAATTATTTAAATCCTCTCTGGGGGAAAAAAAACCCCCTTGAACTTGCTTTTCAATAATGTTATTGTTATACGGTCCGGTCCGGTCCGGTCTAATCAGCTCCCTCTTTGGGTTAGTGTTGCACTAGTGATACGTTCCTGTGCTGGCTCATCGGACCCAAAGTGAAAGTGAATAAAATGTACTTCTCGAGAACCCAAAGCCATTTAAACAGAACTCCCAATCTACAAATCAGCATTCCCCTTACAAAACAATCTGGCAAAACTGCTTGAATCCTTACATATCTTGTACTCCTATACATATACAGATTATTGCAAATTATCTAAAACATACATAGCATCGGCATGCTGTTTCGTTTAGGCTGCTGAATAGAGATCAGACATGATCTGCTGGCTAAATAAAGTAAGATGATATTCAACAAAAAAAGGCCTACAGTACATGTTATTATTACAGTTTGAAGGTAAAACTGTTAAAAAAAAAAATAGCTTACCTTTGCCACCAGAGGGTGCTCTTCTGCTTTCTTTAACTATATTCTCCCAGCCCGAGACAGCATTCCAGCAGTGGCTCTGTTTAAGATGATTCTTCAGAATTGCAGGACAATGGTCTGAGTTAAACTCTTACTGTATTTACAGGCATTACAAGAAAATGCATTATAGTATTCATACCTGCATATGAAGAGCTATGGATGAAAAAAGTGGATTTAATAATAAAAAAAGAAAATAGAAGAAACACTGCATTTTTTTATTTGAATCTTTATATTGATTTATCAGGGCTATTGAGAGCAGGAATGGTGTGCATTTTCAATTAAATATATTCAGTGGGATTACAATAATAATAATAATAAAAACCAGCCATGGGAAATCAAATTCAAGAAATCTTTCTTTGCATGAAGGGCCTGTTTCGTGTGGGAAGTACTCAGTGTGCAGGACATGCATTATACAGTGGCAATCATTGTTTCTGCACAGAGAATCTTTCATTAGGAGTCAATGTGCACAGATTAGTCAGTAAGAGCTGGAATCACACCCATAATATCAGTTCAGACCTTTATTGAAACGCCACAGCTCTTATTGTACTCAAAGTCAATTCTAAGACTGAAAATGCCATTAATCCTTATAAAACCTGAGTCCAACCTAGGGTATCTGCCAAAGTTTCCATATCAATAGCAACAGAATGATTCGTGGTGCAGGTGTGGTGGTCCTATAGATAGAATGTCAGCTACCAGTAAATATGGTAAATAAAATGCCTTTCGACGCATTCATACATCATCTGACAATCGAAAGCCCCAGGATGCGTTTATTAAAAATTCTGTTCACAATCCCTCCTGTTGCTCGAAACTCCTGGACTGCATGTTACTCCCCTGCTCAGTTCAGAACCTTTCTCAGGCACATAACAGATGAAGCACAAGCCCAGAACACAACTACACTGAGGGTGGGGGAACAGTAAACGCACTGGGAAAGTGCTGGCTACACAGACACCCTGCAGCTGGGACAGAGCCCAGCCCAGCCCTCCACACAACTTGCAGCAGCAATCAATCAATCAATCTTTATTTTATATAGCGCCTTTCACAGTGGCTTACATTGTTCTCCCAAATGTCTTGACTTTGCAAAATCTGCAATGCAAAAAGAATCTGTTATGAAATCTCCATAAGGGGGGACAAAAGTACATAAATGATAGAACTCTGATTATCATAAAGTTACCAGGCGTTATAATCATCCACTTTAAGATCATCTTAATAATCCAGTAAAGATTCAGGTACATCCATTACTGAACGCTCTGCCCCTGGTTTAATAGATCTAATGAGATAATGAACTGCTTTAGGAGCAGGCTGGAGGGTTCATTGATTCAATTAAACCAGGAGTGTCCAATCACAGCCCTGGAGGGCCATTCCGCTCCAGGTTTAACAGGAACAAAAAGATAATGAACGACTTCTGGGTCTGGGTGCAGGTTTAATTGGTCCAATCAAATAATTTAGAACAGGGCTGGAACGAAGACCAGGAGTGGAAGGGTCAGCTTTGAATTCAACAATTAAGAACACAGTTGGAACAAATACCTGGTTTGGAAGAGCCAGGGTTGCCCGTCCCTCATAGGCAATCCCACTTTACTGCAGATCTTATTCATCTTTCTGATGCTGGCTCCATCCACTAGGTGGTGCATAAGTGCTAGCAATGCTTCTTATATAAATCATATGACGAGAGACCTAATTGTATTGGTAGTATTTGGGGATTTGTCACTATCAGCAACTTTAATTATGAAGACACCTTAAAAGAACATTTGAAACTGGTATTATTGTACTGTGCATGGATGCTGTGGAATTAAAATGAACACAAGAGTATGAGTTTTACTGTAAATGCTTAAATTACAGTAACAGTTTAGCTCATGTAATATTATTAATATATTATCTTACCATCATGAAAATAAAAATTAATAATATAATGTTATTATAGTGTGCAAACAGCATGTCAAAGGGTCACTGTGTGGCATTTACTGTCTAATTAGACATGCTGGTATAAAGACAAGCCTGGGGTCTGACGGTCAGCTGAACAGTTCACTCTAATTGACCTGGGTGAAAGGGGTTCCCTTTATGGGCTCTCACTGTTCAGCACTCTAGCAGACCTTTGTCCTTGGCTTGGCTAATGATTGTCACAGTGCTCTTGTGAGTGCCCTTCGGTGTCAATGCAAGATGTTTAAACAGCACGTCGGCACACAGCTTTCACATTCCCTTCACCTCGAAGTCCTGTGGAAAGACCTGCCCCAATGTGTGCTCTGGGGAGATTACTGAGCTCAGGCTGCATTCTAAAATAGCAGGGATAGAGGGGTTGCATGATTGGCTAACAAGCGTTCCAACCTGTGCAGAGGTGTCACCATGGCAGCACAGTTTTGGCAACGATTGCCTGATTCTCTTGAGCACCAGCTTGCTTTGTGAGGGGCGAGGGAGGGTGGGATGGAAGTAATATTTTAAGTGCAGTAAGACACTCCAAGGCGTTCCAATCTGCAGGCCTGGGCTGTTTAATGGCACTTGGCTTCGCCTCGTTTCCAAAAACACCTTTGGGCGTGCAGAGACTGGACCATACTGGAACACCCTGTCAAGTGTTATTGCTTTTGTATCGAACAGAAACCTGGGGACACCCTTAGAAAGGTTTACCACAGTACTTCTGCACACTATGTATTTTTTAGGTTTTTCCATATTTTTTCTATGTTTGATCTACCATTGCTTCCTCTGGTTTGCTATGTTTATTAATATGCTTTCCCATGCCTCGTTGTTCTACCCATGGTGTAGTCACGTGAGTTTTAATTGAGCTCAGATTGCAGTATGAAGACACTGAACACAGCTACAGCACTGTAACGGCCAACTGTTTAAGAGGAAGGTAAACCAATACAGAATTCTACTTCTTTGAAAATGTTGGCCTTTGTAGACTTCATCGGGAGATTGTTTTTTTGGGGGGAGCATTTTTAACCATATTTCAAACATTGCCCTGTAGCACCTAATCAGCGTCTGCTACCAGAGAAGCTGCTCATTAGCTGTGTTTGTGTTCATAGTGCAGACAGTTATTTGCTTTGAACTCAGTTATGTGTGCTGTTTTCTGAATCCTGCCTGATTGATGTTCTCAGTATCTCCACGTATCGCTTTAACCTTTACACAGTTACAGTTTTTTTGAAAATAAAGCAGCATACCCATTAAAAAAAAAGGCAATAGAACTTCAAAGCCTTTATATGCCTTATCACTTATGACTCAACAGGACCTAATCTTTAGAGGCGACATTAACTTCTCCCTCAAAGATATAAAACCTTGTTCTGCTATCAGGTTAGTGAAAAAAAAAAAGTGAAGAACAGAGATTTTTAAATAAGCAGACTAAGATCCACGGGCCTTCTTAAGCAGCTGTTTGGAAACGGCCTGCTAAGAGCTGTCATATTCTCACAGTAGGAAAGGTTGCTGAGTGACCAAGTTGTTAAAGACAGACAGTAACCATAACAAGGGCCTCCATTGATGTGTTATTGTGGTTTTATCTTCAAACTGAAGGCTGTCCTCTTTAACCAGAGCTAAAGCCTCCGATTCACAGCAGACTGAGAGATAAAGCTGTATTATTAGACTGCCCCCCCCCCCCCACTTACCCGGTACTTAAGCTGGCTTTGGTACTGCATGGCAAGTCACCTGAGATGTCATATCTCCATGGCGACCGCACTACACACAGGATGTAAAGTTCATATAGCTATGCACAGCAGTTCTCTGTGTTATAAAAGAGTAAAACATGCCTTGTTGATTTCACAGCTGCCATAACAAAGCATTCTTTCTGATTAGCTGCAAACTGCAGGCTTGTACAGAGACAGCATGCACCACGCTGCACTACACAATATTCTCTAAGTTACAGCATGTATTCATTATTCTTCACAGACAGCATGCACCACGCTGCACTACACAATATTCTCTAAGTTACAGCATGTATTCATTATTCTTCACAGACAGCATGCACCACGCTGCACTACACAATATTCTCTAAGTTACAGCATGTATTCATTATTCTTTACAGGACTGTAACCTCCTAGCCCAGCTGACAGACATGCCAGCCAGCGGCCTTGTTACCCAGGGTACACCTGTCCTGGTTTTACTAGTAGTGGATTAGGCCTACTGAGCCAAGCACGATGAACTTAATAACCTTGCTGTGATTGAAGAAAAAGTTTGATGTTTGCCATTTTTATATCTTTTTTTTTTTCAATACCAGTCAGGTATCCGGGGAATTACTGCTGAAGTTCTGTTAAATTTCCACGTTGTAAAAGAAAAACCAAAAAATAAAACCAGAAGTAATTAAATCTGCCTCAGAACTTTACATTGATTTGTTTGTCATTTTGGTTCATGTTAAACCTAATGTCAGTTGCAAACATAATAATCTAGCCCTGACCTTTGTGTTCCAGTGGTGCTGTGTCTTGTAAAATTAATAAATGTGTTATTTGGATGTGAAGGGCAGCAAGTATTAATATTAATAATATATTGATGCTTGTGTTTCTTGTGAAATGTCTGTTTTAATGGGCTTGTTGGAAAAGACTTGAAATGCTTATTTTCTTCAAGCTTTCCCTTGTCCGTCTCACAATGCCTGCAGCATGAAATGGAAATGACAGAACCTGATGAAGGGAGCTGCAATTCTTACATGTTTATTAAGCGCTCTTATTCGCTGGAACATAACAAATGCTTGTGTCTCTTCATTGTTCTTTACAATCCTTAGAATCGTAACCATGTAGGGCTGGATTGATACTGAGATCTCTACGCTGAAGTTAAACAAAGCACTGGAACTGCATGCCATTTTTGTCAAAGGAAAAAAAAAACACATTGCAACTGGAAACCGGATTTAAAAATTGAAATGACGCCTGATTCTTCTGTAACGGTGTGGCACATAAAGCTGAGATTAGGAATACAATTTAATTAAATTAGCCAATCAGACTGTACTCCCATAAATATATAAATTAAAGTAGCCTGTCCTAAGATAACGTCTCTTTGCTCTTAGCAAAACCACTCTATTCAATTTGCATTCTCAATAGTACAAAAGAGGAACCCCATTCAAAGCAACCAAAAGCCTAGACCTTCGTGAGCTGTATGACTGAGATTCCAGAGCGCTTGACAGATGATTGATGTTCATGTGTAAGCAGATTGCATTGTTCTACTATCTCATTTATTTTAATATGTCACTGCTGTTTCTTTGTGCTCAACATTCTAATGATTTGCAGTCATGCTGAGTTCTAGTCCAGTGAGTAATAATGCCATCCTGTGAAGGACACCTGGGTGCCTGTCCACCTCCACAAGGAAGGTTTCTTTGAATGTGCTTGTCGGGCTGGGTGGCATCTTGCAGGGGAACTGGCATGCATGGTAAATCTCTGCAAGGTTTTTTCATACTGTTTAGATGACACAGAGAGCTTCATATTCTGCAATGTTGGTACTTCTACTATAAAATGTACAGGTTTGTGTTTTTTTTTGTGAGGCACAGCTAGTTATATTCTTCTTCTTCTTCTTCTTCTTCTTCTTCTTCTTCTTCTTCTTCTTCTTCTTCTTCTTCCTATACAGTCCAATATAAGAGAGTATTTATTTTCACGATGAAATGTTAGCGGGACAAAAGTTGACCATTTTACATAAATCTCTATTCAAAATCCCTGAGCTATCTCTTACCAGCTTGATAATGGTTACTATTTATAATATATCTACTGCAAACAACAGTAAGCTCTGAGCTGCCTTGGAATTGCCAAAACGTGTAGATGCTCAGTATTTTAGGTGCACTTACATTTCAGGTCCAATGCCAAATTATACAAAAATATATATTAATTAAATATACCATAAGTTGTAATTGTTAGCCATGATTAGCCTAATTGATCACAGATTTTAAAACTCACTTCCACATCTCCCCTGTTGCCTATACTATTAAGGTCAAAGAAGACAATGCCCATGGAAAGAAGACATAATTAAAGACAAGGCAATCTGGAAGGGAAGTGTTTGTTCCACTAATGAAAGTGCTGCCCGGCTCCACATTGGCATGCTGTTTGTGTCCACAGAGAAAATTCTCCTGGGTTTATTGACAGAAGCAGCCTGCTTGTAGGGCAGTGTCCTCCTGCGTGGAACTGGTTGACCCTTTAGTGAATGAATGTATGCCCAGGTATTGATTGCCGCATGAATATGGAGCCCAGCTTTAATCCCAAAACAATGGCTGTTGTGAGCCACTTAGATTTGAATCGATTTCATGTATACCGTACAGAAAAGCTGTGCATACTTTTGTGATGCCAGTGTATTACCCCAATCAGAAACGATGAGCAAATCACAGCATTATCGATACTGTCAACACAATGGATAGAAATGGTGTGCTGTGGTCATGTTATGGTAGCATACTTGTACCATTCTCTCATTGGATAATACCATTGCAGCCACCTTTTTGCTACTGTTGGCCCACAGCACAGACTCCTGCATTACCACTGTAGGATCACTGCATTCCACTGAGGATGAATAAAGAGGTATGTATCAATACAGAGGGACCAGATATCTGCAAACATACAGAAGTTTCACTCCCAGCACATCACACAGCTATTGAGGTTATTATAAAAATCATACTCCTATATTGTTCTGTGAGGTTGCTGGGCTTCAAGTACCTAACTTTGCCTTTATTCTGCTCCTTTAAATGGACTGCAAGGCTGGAAGCTCTTAGATACCAATTGAGCAGGACGGTGACCAGAGGCTTAAGAGAGATTCACAGCAATCACAGAGAAGCACAGTACAGCCGTGTCCTTTATTAAACCATTCAGGTTTTAAACTGATCCAATCGTTACAAGTTGCTCTAACATTGAGACTTCATGAATGCATTTACTTGTCAGTATATGGCTGTTGTTCGCGTTGGGGTTTGCTGTATACTGATTGCTAGTCAGCTGTGTTTCCTTTCTCAGTTTTGAAGAATAAGGTGCATGTTGCTCTGCTCCCTCCTCCTGCTTGAGGCATGATAGAGGTCACGTCTTCAGGAACAATCACGCAACTCGCTCAGAGAGAGAGACACAAACATTTATATACTGGAATAAGAGAACTCAGATTGCAAACAGCACCTGACATTTGAAGCTATTTGCCCTCTCATTTTCTTGGCACTGGATTTATAATCCTGTACGCCTGTTTTGCTGATCTGCAAACTCTACTGACCTCATTCTCCTCTTTTTGTATCTATAATGTGAACATTGATTAGGACAGTCTACCTTTGAATGAAACAAACTACCTTTAATGTTCTTAATTGAACAATCTCAGCATTGCAGTTTTCTCCTCCACTAGTGATCACGTAGGGAGAGGAGTGCTTTGGTCTCTTCATAATGAACAGCACTTAAACTTTAAACTCATTCCCACTGAAGATCTGCAACACTTAATGAGTCAATGCCATAACTTGAGGGACAAGGACTGCAAGGTCCCATAATTGTGGCTTTTCGGCATTGCAGCCTTTTTTTAAAAATCATGATTTATTGCCGCTGTTGGTTTCCCATCATCAGCAGAGGGCTGTCTGTGAGTAATGAGGTCCCAGTTCCCGAGCCGCCATTGTAATTGAATGTAATTATTTCTTTGCCGATAGCAGGTTTTTGCTTATTCAAATCCATAAGCCATATTCTTGTCTTCCACCCCTGTTGTAATTTGGAAATCTTACAGCCTCCTTAATCTTCTTTACAGACATAATGGTCCGTTAACACATATAAAAGCAATGGGAGATCTAATGGCATCAATTTATTCCTTGTTGCTGGGGCTGAGCAGCATTAAGAGGCCTGTGAACTCACTGATGGTTATATTTTCTTCTTGCAGGAGAACTCGGGGAAGCAGTGATTTTAAAAAATCGATTCTCTTTACTGCCAAAGCAGACTAGTCAATTGTACCTCACCACTGATGAAACAGTTGATAAGCCAGTTATTTCCAATAATATGGTGTGTGGAAGTCATGCACAAGACTGTCAAGGCTATTATGATTCTTTCTTTATAACCAGGAGTTTGTATGTATCATCTGTGGCAGGCAAGGCTAGCTTTATTTATATATTTATTTGAAATGAATATACACTTTCCACTTGGGAATTGCTGCATTGCAGCCTAGCTAGACGCAAAGACAGAATCGCTGTGCTGGCTGTGCATGTGTATAGTGTGTGATTAGCATGGTCTTACTAATTGCTTGTTGTGGCTAGTTGGTGAGGGAGTGGCTTGCTACACATGTATGTAACCAAGGTTATATACAGTTCTTGTTGTGAGCCCATGAGGGCAGTTCAGTAGCTGAATGAAGCAGGTTGTATACAACACACAACCGGGAATCACACAACCGGGAATCAACCGGGAATCATATTGATATCAGTACAGTGTCACTGAACAACAGGAATCCTATTGATATCGCTGCAGTGTCACTGAACACACAACAGGAATCCTATTGATATCCCTGCAGTGTCACTGAACACACAACAGGAATCCTATTGATATCACTGCAGTGTCACTGAACACACAACAGGAATCCTATCGATATCACTGCAGCGTCACTGAATACACAACAGGAATCCTATTGATATCACTGCAGTGTCACTGAACACACAACAGGAATCCTATTGATATCGCTGCAGTGTCACTGAACACACAACAGGAATCCTATTGATATCAGTACAGTGTCACTGAACACACAACAGGAATCCTATCGATATCACTGCAGCGTCACTGAATACACAACAGGAATCCTATTGATATCGCTGCAGTGTCACTGAACACACAACAGGAATCCTATTGATATCCCTGCAGTGTCACTGAACACACAACAGGAATCCTATTGATATCCACTGCAGTGTCACTGAACACACAACAGGAATCCTATTGATATCGCTGCAGTGTCACTGAACACACAACAGGAATCCTATTGATATCGCTGCAGTGTCACTGAACACACAACAGGAATCCTATTGATATCGCTGCAGTGTCACTGAACACACAACAGGAATCCTATTGATATCCCTGCAGTGTCACTGAACACACAACAGGAATCCTATTGATATCCCTGCAGTGTCACTGAACACACAACAGGAATCCTATTGATATCGCTGCAGTGTCACTGAACACACAACAGGAATCCTATTGATATCGCTGCAGTGTCACTGAACACACAACAGGAATCACTGCAGTTGGTTTCTAACTCAAACAAGATCACTAGCCAGAGCCCCAGGAGTGATTGGAGGTGAGGTTGACCTGCAGAACAGGAAGTATTAAATATCTTCAACACGTCGATACGGTGATCAGAGATAAAGCTGTCTTGCAAATTAGAAATAAGCAGGAACATGACATTAGAGAGTCTTGGCTACATCAATTATCTGCTGGAGCTTGCTGATTATTGATTGGACCTTTATTAGCGATTTGGAAGAGAAATGAAAACCCTTTTGTCTAAAGGATTGCATAATTGATAAAGGGATTTTGTTGCTCAGTGAAAAAACTGCTTATGAGATTTCTGCCTCGCACCATTGTGAGTTTATTCATTGTGTCTGTGCAAGACTGTGTATACAACCAGCAGTATAAGTTTCTAATTTCCTGTCACGCATTCATCCACTGGAAGATAACACCATTGCTGTAGCATGCTGACTACCAGAACAGTGTTGCTTAGAGATGTCACACAGAAATCGTTAGTGCTAAATCAGGTTATCTCATACTGCAGAGTGTTCTAGCTGGCAAGTTTTAAAAGGCAGGCTTTATAGCTTTCAAGAAAAAAAAAATGAACACGCTCGCAAGATCTTGTCCAAGTTCATTTATTCAGTTTAATATATTACTGCAATCTTCAAGCATATTGTATCATTTACTGATGAGCAGCTCATATTAAGAGGATAGACGAGAGACTAAACAAAGCAGTTCTTTCACTTCATTATACTGTCCCACTTGTAAGCCAAGACATAATGGGGTCAATAGAAAAGTTGCCTCCTTTACCATGTTAACAACAGTTTGCAAAGTCGTTTGAAAATAGTGGGAATTAAGCAACTACAGTACATACAGGACTCTGCCCAGCTTGGCCAGATTTACAACAGGTAGACCTTGCTATTGTTTATTAAATCCATATTGCAAAAGTTTTTAAATGTATTGCTGTAAAAAAAAAAAACAGCAAACAGTTATCCATCAATCAAAGGCATGGACAAAACCCCGGCTGTAGCCCTGTGTCTGTACTAACAGTTCTTTCAAATCCACAGATATACTAGCATTTACATGCCTAAAAAAAACCCTAAGAGAGTTTCTCACACTGATCTGAAGGTTTTTAAATTGGAGATGTGCTTTCGTTCTGGAGGAAGCTTGCTCCAGATGGGAATATGATTTTTACAATTTTAAATTACAGAGAAGAGGCATATAAAGCATCACTCCATCCTTGACTGGGTCGATAGCAGATACATTGGTACCTTTATTCCTGTTTATAAAGAAAGCTGAGCGAATGATATCCACATACCAATTAAGAGGCCAAGTTCCCAAAGAGCCAAACACTGCTTATGGCAAATGAACATGAGGGACCCAATGAACCTCCTGTTATTAGATGAGATGCTGGCTCCATTTTACAGGCTTGTTTATATCTTACTATTCTCTAAACTACATAAACTGTAAAACAGCCAGGCTGAATTTGCATTTGCCTGCAATATGAGAAACAGCATTGCGGTAAACTCTCTTAAAGAGGTGCAAACTGTGTTGAGAAGTGAAGCAATGATCATCCAAAACCAGGGATAGTTATCAAACAGAGGTGCACCACTTGTGATATTCCATTCAAATAGATGTAAGAAAAAGTTACTACAAATCGCACAGCAGATCGCTTGAAAGCAGAGCTTGCCTCTACTGTAAGAAACTGCAGACACATCACACTTTATAAGAGGTGTGAGGTGTGGACCCGGCTTCAACTGAACGAGCTCCACTCCACCCATCTGTTACTTATTATAGAACACCCTCGACGACGCTTTTTGTATCTTTTTCACAAATCCCAGTCGGGGCACAGCTCCTGTGCTTATTTACATTTCTTAATCAACCGCTACCAAAGTCATTTTACCAACAGCATTCAGGGACAAAATAATTCTCGGTTATTGGGGACAGGGGCATTTGGTGTTGCGCGATTCCAAACAGTAGGCCTCATCTACTCAAAAATGACGAGTGCAAAAATGACAGTGCCAGTGTTTGATTGCACAGTGTAGTGACAGAAGCAGTAGTGCTGATTAACAAGGGAGGGCCTGTGCATGCTTCCCTTGTCCATCTAAGTAAACACTCCTGTGTCTTCTGGTTTTCATTCCAACTGAGCTCTCATTTACTTAACTAAGCCCTTAATGGGACTAATAATTAGCTTAATTGGACCTTTTTAATTGTTCTCAGCTCCGAAAAAGTTGCAGAGTTATTTATAACATTTTATAGTTGTGTTGAAATCGCTAACTGTTTAAGAGCTGCAGACAATTAAAAAGGCCTAATTAAGCAAATGATGAGTTCAGTTAAGGGTTTGGTTAAGTATTTGAGAGCTCGGTTGGAAAGCCAGCAGGCACAGACGTCTCCGGGGACCGGTGTTGAAAACCACTGCTCTGAAAGAAAGAGAAGACCACAATATTGAGGGAACTAAAAAAAAGGTAAAAACCTCACAGCCCCTGGGTAACTTCAGCCTAATTCATTGTATTTGACTATAAATACTTTTCCGTTTCTCCTCCTGGTCTATTATGAGTCCTCAACGGAACCTGCAGGATCCAGGCTACACCAATGGCAGGGTTACTTGGAATTGAAATCCATGCAGACACTCCAAATTCCTGAGATCAGATTGTTTTATTGCTGTACATTCATTATGAATCTAGAAATCATGTGCCATGTATATCTTATTTCATTGTGTTTTGGTATTTCTAAATTCAGTGCTGTTCGGTGTTTAGGGTTGTGGATTATATAACTCCAGCACAATACATTACTTGCAGATACAGCATTTCTCTAAATTGCTTCAACTAGATGCTGCAATTAAAAGGTCATTTAATTAGTTACATGTGATAGAATAAGCACATAGTATTGCTTTGTGTAATTATTCAAGATTGATTGACTTGTTCTAACCTGTACCTTTAATGTATTTGCTAACCTAGCTTGCTGCAATTAAAAAACTATCCAGGAGACACTGTGAGTCAGAGTCTTCTAATTAATGCCAACAACAGCCAAGCCTACACCACCACACTGGAGACCACCGCCTCCAGTGTGTGATTCATCATCATATGGATTAGAGCGCTTGTCTTAAGGCAGGATGAACCAGCTGTATCCTGGAAGGACATAGCCGAAGGACCTCAAAGGACCCCATTCCCTCAGCAGCGTGGAAGCACACAATGAATGGCTGGCCTGATTATATGGCTGAAGACCGACCGTACTGGACCAAATCTACTTTTGCTCCAGTGTTATTTCAATTACATTTTTTAAATGTTTTATTATATAATAATGAAATAATGTTTTGAAACTAAAACAATCTAATAAATCCTAGCAATGCTGCCTTACCTTAGGTACATGTT
This sequence comes from Polyodon spathula, assembly GCF_017654505.1. Classification (NCBI taxonomy): domain Eukaryota; kingdom Metazoa; phylum Chordata; class Actinopteri; order Acipenseriformes; family Polyodontidae; genus Polyodon; species Polyodon spathula. Next base: position 34,713,403 of record NC_054550.1, read on the forward strand.
ATCTCAACTCATGATTTTCTTCTTTAGAATGACTTTGCATATCATTTTCTGTTCCAGGAATCACATCCAGGAGAGACCCCTGCAGCCACACTTTGGTATAACGAGACAGCAGGAGTCCCACCTGGGTCAGTTTATTGTGCGGAATTTGTGAATAATTGCAAGTACAATGTAATGGAAAAAAACAGGCATTGCAAAAAACGAGAGGAGCTCAGTGTGTAAGAGTCTCACCATTTGGGTTGAATATATTATCATTACCATACTCAAGGCAATTACCTTTCAATAGACAACAAAGACCTCAAATGCAGTCTCCGCTAGTTGGGAAGAGGCACCCGGTACTGAGCTGAAACAAACAGCTTTATGAAATCACCTCGAGAGCAATAAAGCAGCAAGCAAAGAAAATTGTTTTTCTTCTGGCTATTCTAGCAATTGAATCCCTGCATCATTAGCAGCAGGTGGGAGTTCAAATAGCACATCATTATAAACCTTCTTTTATTATTCATTCCAGACAGTACATTAACATGAGTGCAGACCCAAGGAAAACCCAAGGCTAGATCTGGCCAATAAAAGTGTGTGTATATATATATATATATATATGCACACAGTATATAGTATGCCCTATAAAGAGGATGGGAAACATGCATTTTGTCGTATGTACAAAGAGAAAATATGTTAATGAAGAGAGCAGAGAGCTAATTCAAATATTTCTTGAGTCATCTTCGCAAGGTCTCTAGCATTGCAAGAGGGGTGCTACATTTTTCTTCAAATAAATAATTAAAGTCAGTTTATTCCCATCAGATTCTGTAGTGGGAGCCCCACCTTCACCCCCAAATGGAAAATGTGTTTCTACAAAAAGCTTTTCATAATCACACAGTAGCCCCTCGCTAAACCAGATATGTTTGTCTGAGGTTTTATGTTTAAAAAAATACAATAGAATCACACATACATCTATAGTGCTCAATGTATTTTAAATGTATAAATCATTGCGCTGAAAAAACACTGATGTGTTTTGGGTAGGCTACACATTACATTATGTAAAAAAATATAAATCTGAACAGCGACTGGAGTACACCATTGAACAGCGGCTAGTCAAAGTACAATGGACTCTGGATTCTAGTCTGTACTTCTCCAAAATCTATTTATAGCATATTGTTGCAAACTTTCAAAAACGAGAAAGGCATATCATTATAAGCTTTGACGAAGAGGCTGATGAGATGTTATGTGAGACATTGAGGTCAGACGATCCTGTTTCATTGAACCGGTCTCTGGTGGAGAATGCGCTCTCTGTTTAGAAACTTGAAATCTGCACATACCAACTCATTAAGGTCCCTAATTTTAAACTCCAGGCAGCCTGGAGTCAACAAACCTCCCGGAAAAGGTTTTCAACCCCAGCTGACAAGAAGCAAAGCAGTTTCTCCTTTCAGGAGGCAGGCACGGCAGAAATGAGTTCCTCGCCCTCACGCTGCTGATAAAAATACACAACGTGGGTGCCAAAAATGAAAAGCTTTCAGATCAGATTTTCTGCTGCGTGTGTTTTTAATATGCCTTGGCTTCAGGGCACATTTTGAATAGGAAAGCTATGGAAAGCCAGTTACTTTTCCTGTGATAAACCATAGCCTACTGATGCCCTGGCACCTGAAAATGCCATTTCTTTTGACAAGGTAGGATTTCACAAGGATAGTGTGTACAGTTCATACACCCCCCATTGTTTTATTTTATTGTTTGTAAAATGCATATGGGACATGATAAATTTAATTCCAGTGTATAGTTAGCCATTTTCTCTTTTGATCTTTCACCTCTGCCTTCTCCTACAAAACTTATCTCTTAGGCAAAATAGGATCCCATAAAACTAGTTTGTGTACCTAATTATGAAAAAAACTCAATTACATGGGCTTTTAAATCAATTGTAATAATATCTTACTTCCATTTGTTTTCAATAGGTCTGCTTATAGGATCTTCTCTGTTTGGGCCTTATTTGTTACAATGGACACTGTTGCCAGTGGACTTTTTTCGATGGTACACATCCATGATGTCTTCAACAAGGAGAGCAGGAAATGTTTTACTTTGATACTTGACTTTAAACCTCTAAAAATATTATTGCTGTGGTTTGAAACCTTAAATGTTGCTGAGAAAATTAAGCAATATTAACAAAGATAGGTAAACGGTCAAGAGCATTGAGTAGGGTTAGAAATGTGTAGGCAATGATCCATTCCAGCTTTGTAAGGCATAGGGGGAACAACAACGTTAAAAAACACTACAAAAAAGTATAAAGAACAGAAAAAAAGCAACAATATTTCTCATCAGCCAGCAGTGATACATGTTATTGTATTTGTGTGTGTTCCAGTGGAGCTATTTCTGTCCCCAGAAGCAAAGAAACTGTGAGGGTCTCTGCACAATGAATTACAAACAAGATACAGATTTCATTGAAAATCTTTTTCAGAGTGTGTGTGTGTGTGCGTGTGCGTGAGGGGGTGTGTGTGGCATATGTTAATAGGACTGATTCCATCAAGTCATTACACAGTCCAAAGAAGGAGAGATGCATTCATCATTTACATGCTCTCTTTAAACAGGCCTGCAGCACTAGAAACAGAGTTAGGGATAGGGTTATATCAGTCAGAAAACGTACATATTAAGTACATTGTAACTTTGCATAATAGCATTGTAATGATGTGTAAGTATACAAATGTACTTGCTAAGTAACTACTATGTAACTACACAGTAATTAGAGACACTTTGTGACCATATTTTTATTAGACTGAGTGCATTAGACAAGCAGTAGTGATGATCAATTTATTTACAGTGTTGCTATGGCATTCATTATTGAAAAATACAAATGAAACAACATCTTGCATTTGCTGTTCCGATAATATTGCCAGCTTCCACTTTAAATGGAATATGCCGTTGTTCAGTAAAAATGCACTGGGATTTGATTCATGTGCTAAGTATTGTATGTCCTGTTTACTTATGATGCTACCTCTGCTTGTTGGAATTATCTGACCAAACACCATCCATGTTTGTAAAAAAAATAAATAATTTGAAACTGGGAAATTGCTGTCTTATCTGCTTACAGTATCTAGCTTTCTCCCTTGTAGGATATCTGTAAATGGATTGTTGGGGGGGTTTCCAACAATCTTGTCTTATCTTGTCATGCTGGTCAAATAAGATTACAGGGCTAGGAGACCATGATAGCACACTGGTCCTCCAGTATAATTAATGTAGCTATGTTTCATCTCCATTAGGCTTGAATATTGCCACTGGTGTGGAAATGCTTGAAGGGCACAATATAGGTCATGAAGCTTTGTTAAGCCCATCGCTTTATACAAGTTGCTCACATATATTTACATGGTATTTGTTTCAGTTTTCCCGTGGTTATACTATGCATTTAAAATAGTTTAACCTGGTTTTCTATGTTTATAAGTATGCTTCACCATATGTCCCTATTCTTTACAGTGCTTCCCTATGCTTTACCATGCTTTCACTGTGCTTTATTGCACTTTGATATGCTTTTACTGTGATACACATTTATCAGGGATGGAAGCAATCTTAACTGAATGGACGAGTCTCAGGTCGTTCACAGTAAACAGGCTTGAAGTTAAGGTCGCTTTTGTACAATACCTAATTATCATAGCTTGCTATTTTTCATTCTGGAGAATTATAATCATGCTGGAATTTAATTATTATAACTGCATTACAAAGAGGCTGCATTTCAATGCAAAAATAAGAATGCCTAGAATACAGGAGATTTCAGTAAATCTAATGCAGTGCCCAAAATGAATGAAAAATTCATTGTAATTTCAAGACTTAACGTTGCTCTACACAGCTCGCCTATTTTTAAATGTATACAAGTCTTCCTTTTTAAATAAAATACCCAGAAGAAAAATCTATATTTGATCCCATATACTTATATCTTTAATCTGCATTTACCAGCTGTAACTGGAATACAGAATTCAATAAAGAAAGACTTTGCCTGTTGGCAGGATAACCATTGGCAGATTTGGTCACTCCAATGTCCCAGTCTTAAATTACTTTTAAAGTACAACTACAAAAAAGCAATTGCATTCCCCCAAAGAGCACTTGTACATGCATAAGATGAATAAGCTTTTAAGAGCTGTCCTTTTTGCTCCTTTTCAAAAAAACAGGACTCTAAAATGAGAGCGATACTCATTTTCTACTCTCTGAACAGTTTAACACTTCATAAAGTTTGTATTGAATATAGCAGTTATTGCATCATAAAATCAACTTGACCTTGCCTATAACAGAGGAGCGATGCTTATAAAACTGTGTGGGGTGCATGGACAGTCCAATGCTGAAGAAATCCAAGGCTGAGAGACGATTCGTGAGTATTCCTCTTGTTAATCCCTAGTGCCTAACGCACACACACTTTCTTTTGTCCTGCTTAATTGCATGCCAGTTTGAACACTGCTGCCTTGCTCAAATATTCAATTTGTCTTCCCAACCTAAGTATCCTTTATAAAAGCCAGGCAGCTGGATGTAGAAAGTTTATTAGGAATGGATCGCTTGTGATTACCACTCTGGGGGCTCCTCTCAGGCACTGCCTGAGCTGCACTTCCCTTATACAGGAGATCCCAGAAAAAGGGTGAGTCGGGGTGTGCGAGTCCATTGAGTCCCTTACAGTTCATTTGTACTTTGCCTTAAGTTTAACCTTCATTCACATACTGTGCATCCTTAATATGTACAGATGACCCTGGCTCTAATGGTATAAGACGAGTGTCATTTAGGGTGACAATTCATTTTCCATCTACATCACGAAACCTGGAAATGGAACTTTAACAGCCGCAATACAGCAACTTTCTTTCACCTGCTTACATTTTGTACCTAAGAGGAAAGGGTGTTTTTGTATTGCATCAGGAGCCAATTATGCAAGAGTGCCATGTTCCTATATTTCTGTGCCCATGAAGTGCTTGGCAACACTCGACCCTTGACCATATAGAAGATGCCACACAAGGTCTCTGGCCGATGCTGAAATTCGTAGTGACCAAAAATGTGCCATACAAAAGCGTAGTGAACTCCTAGTGACCCACCTAACAAGGGAAAGAAGGCCCTTGTGTGGCTGTAGCTGACTTATTTTAACATTGAAGATGAAGCATTTCACATTGAATTGAGAATCCGCTAATGAGACAGCACTGCTCCTCTCCTGGGTTTTTCAAAGTAATCCCAATACAATGTGGTGCAGTGTGTAAAAGTCCTGTGTGTACAAAAAAACAAAACCAGAAATGCATAATGAACGTTTTAATGGATTCTCGTTAATGGGTCTTACCAACCAGAATAGTAATTAACTGCTGGTAACAGCTTTTCTGAAAAGCCTGGGGATCTCTGAGCCTAAATCCCTCGACAATTCAGACTCCAGTCTCTCTAGTACTTTATGTTTCAGTGTGAAACAATGAGATAATGCCAGGACCCCACTGCAAATGAGAAATGACATGCTCTGCAGGGATAATTCTAAGACTAACACACCCAGCTGTGGATAACAAGGCTGTAATTCTATAAGGGGGGTGGGTATTATAAGTGTATTGTTTTTGTCAGAATGCACGGTAACTGAATATTCAGATGCGTTTAACAATGATAATACCCTGTCGAGCAGGTCGGGGGAAATTTGTTTTCATTATCTTTGGTTTCATCGATTTCTCCAAGGTCATTTCCAGTGAAGTAATTTTGATTTTATATATATATTATGTCTAATAATAATAATAATAATAATAATAATAATAATAATAATAATAATAATAAACCCAAAAGGCAATAGTATAGATTTTGATACCGTATGACGTCAGCTGTTTGGCGGCTTCTACCTGCAGAGCTCATTCGCCAGCTGCATTATAAATTCTATACCCACAGTGACTGGATATAGAATCTTATCTTTGCAAACAAGAGGACTGGGTTTTATCCTTAATCAACATGTTTTGCCCTAAGAAAAGAAAACCCTGCAATCCCAGGAGACTTGGAAGATTGATGTTTCACTGAGAGCTGCACCCATAAAGCCCCCTTCCTCCCAGCAAACAGTCAATAAAGCATCAAAGTGAGAATGCGATTGGCTCATGCTGTCAGAGGGTGGTATTTGAATGCTGGTTAAAAGCAGCACTTTCTGGATTTGAAGGCAGAGCTGTCAATCTGATGTAGATCCAGGACACAGGCCAATGAATCTCCAGCCTTTGAACTCCAGCAGTTCTTGGGATCAGCATTTTTCCATCAGTGTGCCACCAATTCAAATCCAAGTTTAAGTATTTCAGCTGCTATATGGTGCTTTCAATGTATTTTCACATTGCCCGTTGTAGCGCTTCTTGATGGCTGTTGCCTTTCAGCACTTGCTGAGAGGTGTAGAAACTCAAAGAAGCGAGACAAGGCCAGACACGCTGCTCAGCCTCTTCTTGTGCTGCGAGGGGGTTTGTGATGCATTGCTGTCGGTTCAACCCCTTGGTGATAAGATATTGCATTGCTTTTGAAATGATGTTGAACCTGCAGTGCTGGTGGCCCATGTTGAGTAAATGATTGCTACCAGCTGTGTGGACACGTATAGGCGTTGTGCGAAAAAGAAAGACACAGTACAGTGGAGTTGGAGCTGCAAGGTAAAAGCCAGTAAAGTAAAGTAAAAGGTGGAATAGATGACAGGTAAATGTTATACCCTAATCGCACTGAGTAAGTGATGAGCAGTCGAGGTGTGTGTTGAAACCTGTTTCCTCGACAGATAAGAGCTCTTGGCTAGGAACCTAATCTAGAAGTGCAGCTGCAATAAACTGAAATGCAATGCAAGTTATTGCATTTACCAAACTGTCAGCCAAATAGTAATCAAGAGTAATTTAGCAACTGCTTAATTAAGAAATGGTAAACATGCACATGCAATATTCATGTATATTAACAATGCATCAAATTAGAAGACAAATCCCACATAAATCAACTACAAAATTCCATCGTAAATGTCAGCTAGAAATAATCAAAAAGCTAAACTCAGGAATAAATGAATATATATGTAATATCCATGAAATTATTCTTAATGGCATTGTGCTGATTAGTAATTTAAAAAATGCGCATAATAAAATGTGCAAAAGGCCATTTTATGCACTGTCTTGAAAAATTGTAATCATATTCACATCCTCATTAGCTTCTGACATTAACAGGAAGCAAAAACAAACTACCCAGTGTTTTTAGATTGAACGATGTAAAAAATGACATGTATTCAGACTGAATGTCTTACCAGCCAGCCATGTAGCTGCCATGCCCAGAGAAGTGAGACTCAGGAGACCTGATCCTACAGCATCTGATTAAAGGCCGCTGCCCTATCAAATGTACCAATACATTTAAAATCAGTTTCATAAGGATAACCTCCCTGGCGACGCACCCTATCATTGGTGTACTAGAGGTGGGTAGCCATGCTTCTTAGTGGTAAGGAAATCCCTTCACTGGCAATACCATAGACATTGTAACTAGCAGAACTAAACAGTAAGTCTAGAGTTGAACCTGCAGGTGTCAAGGTATTGTTATACTTGGAATAAAACAGGACGTTGAATGAAACTGAATGAAACGGTTTATTAACTGCGTTTTCAATACATGAACATTTGCAGTGCAGTTCATAGACAGCAGCCATTAACAACCACTCTCCACTTCCTGCTTCCTTGTTGCCTAGGCAATGGACCCGATCCCAGTATTAACCCCTTCAGAGCAGTATTATGGTACCCAGTCAAAGCTTGAACCAGTTAACGCCTATTATAATCACAGACATGGGAAGCTTCAAATGTGGGTCTTAACAACTTTCAATGGCTTCAGTCTACTACAAAAATACTTCAGTCTACTACAAAAATACTTCAGTCTACTACAAAAATGATATTTGTAATAAAACACTTGTCATATGCTTCTGTTCAATTTCAACTCAGATACAGTGGTATGTGCTACATAGAGAATGAAGAATACATCTCGTCACCGTGAGTTGTTATATCAATTATGTTGAACCATTTCAACAAGCAACAAGCTTTGTTTTGAGTTCACGTGTTGCCACAGTTACCCGTAGCCTTGATATTCTTTGTGAAGCCATATTTGCTTCACTGCCTTATTAAATTATAGAACTAACAATTACAATGCAATTGAGTTACATGCATCAGTGGTAATACTTTATGAAATAAAATAAAATAAAAAACAACAACACAGCCGTCTTTGTCTGTAACTCCCTCATTTGCACGTGTAAACTTATTTCCATAAAAAGTCCAAACTTAGGGGTTAATATAACTAAAGCACCTGTATCTGGAATCTCGTTACGAACCTGTAAATACTTTTGTGATATTTTTATAGCTGACAGCTCAAAGCTAAATAAACAGTTATGCAAGAGGAATATTCTTAAGCTGCATAGCAGACGCTTTTTGAAAAATCTAAATCTCCAGGAGAGAGGAAAGATAATTATCCCCTCGCAAGTTCTTATAGGGTGGGTGGCACGTTGGCGTGCTGGTTAGCACTGCTGCCTCACAGCGCCAGGGTCCTGGGTTTGATTCCAGCCTAGGGGCCTGTCTGTGTGTTTGTATGTTCTCCCCGTGTTCACCCTGTGATGGACTGGCATCCTGTCCAGGGTGTAGTCCCACCTTGCACCCTGTGTCTGCTGGGTTAGGCTCCCTGCGAAAAGATTAAGCAGTTAATGATAATGGATGGAAGTTCTCAAACGTCTGCTGGGATGTACAAATGTTTGCTGAAAGAAAGGTTCAAATTAAAAGTGTTATACAATGAAAAGGCTTAACATTAAAACACAGGCTGTTTCTAATAAATACATAAAAACCATGGACATTTGATCATAATGTTAGCATGTACAATTCCAGTCATTTAAACAAGTGCTTTACATCATTTAGGTCTATTTTTGTTAAATATTGACTTCACTTTTGTTCTGTTTGCTTCAGTCCCCTAGTGAGTAATTCTATGTGCCAATTGTTCCTGGAGTTTAACTGCTTTAACTTAATTTAACTTTTATTATTAGCTTGTTCTGCCTAGTCACCCTCCTTTTATGGCTCCTGTTCCATTAATTATAATGATAACTTGGCAATCCCCTGGCTTTATTTGGGAGATAAATGTTCCATAAATTCAAAGGGTACGGTATTTACATTTGGAACAGTAGAGAGGAGACTGTGGATAAGAGAGCTGCAAAGTGTTTCATGATCTCAGAGCTAAGTGCCTGGATCTCCGTGGGACTGTTCTCAGAATAGAAACCATCCTGGAGCTTGACTGCAGGGCCGCAGTGTATACTGAATTATAAAGCAGTGACAAAAATACACAATTTAAAGGGCATGTAGGACATTTCTCATCAACGTAGTGGCACAGACTGATGATCTCCTGTGTCACCAATATGCCCAAAAAGCCTGGCGATAACTGTCCAAAGCCCACTGGAAATACAGCTGTTACTGCTGGATGGGTCTCATTATATAACATTTGATTTAGACTCCATTGCTCAATTGAGAATGATCTAAATAGCCCAAGCCACTGGGACCATAGTGAATCATACTGGCTGTGACCATTTAGCACGGTCGTGCATCTATGTGAACAATTGCATCTACTGTATGTAAGACTAACACTGTAGATAAATATACAATAAAACTCTAAAAGAGAAACTGCGCAGCAGCAACTAGAACTTCAACAGAGTTGTCTTTGAAATATCAACATTTTCTAAAATGAAGCATAAAAAACAGTATAACCAAAGAACCAAAAGAGATTGAATAGAAGGAGAGAGGAAAGATTTCAAAGTTTAGCCCTCGTTTCATGTGCACTAATACATGAATGCATTGTGTTATTATGTGTGCAGAGTTCTTGCTGCATTGACAGTGTTGCAAAGTATATTTCATCTTGCCTAGACCCACTTTACTTTGGTTAAATGCCAGTAAGCGCACAGATGCTTGTACAAACCAAGGTAATCTAAGGTAAATGCATTCATAACCATGGGAAAAATCCTTGGGGAAAACTACAAAATGCAAATTTACCAATGGTGAGAGTGATGCAAGCCCTTACGCCACAAGCAACAATTCTTTTTTTCTTTATCCTTTTCTGAAGATTGTAAATGGAAATTGAAGGTGACAATATTAATACAATATGCTTTAGGATAAATGTTGAAAAAGCGGTCTTTGTTTCTTCAAGGCAAAAAGAAACCCTACATGAACAAAAACGGATAATGGCCTTTAAGGAAGCGCTGTGCCAGAATGCCTACACAGCATTACTTTGCAAGCAGCTTTCAGCTCCTTCGTGTATTTTGACTTGCAAACCAGATCTGGGTAGGCGTAGGGTGGAGTAGTGTTATTTATTGTATTGGGAACACAGCCTCTGCTATTGCACAGTAATGGCTGAATGACACTTTTTAATTGACTCCTGTGTACCTAATCAGAACGTGTTCCCCGGGGGTACAGCCTGTTGGCGTTGTTAAGCCCCCTCGATTTCTCCTGAATGCAGTTTGTTGTTTCTTCCGGGGGAGCCCTGTCACTGTGTACAAATAAAAACCCTTCATCGCAGCAAATTAGCATTGAAGCTTGATTCCTGAGTGAGCTTCTTCATGCATCGAAAGGCTCAGAGTTCATTCAAAACTAGACCATCCTCTGTGATGCACCTTTTTATTTGTATCTGCCCCTCCATTCATTTTCTCTCTGTCATTTTCACATGTCATATTTACTTATCATTCCAGTTTTGTTCAAATTGAAAGAGCAGTACCCTGCATAGTATTACAGTATGACCCCTTCCTAGATTTGTGACGAGCGCTTGATATTTCCTGTGCAAATTCAGCATAGCACCAACTTCATGTAAATAATTGAGATTTTCAGTGACTTTGTTAAGCTTCTGCTTCTGAAATATCAACAGGGTCGTAACTGTTTTTCCTTTAGAAGCAGACCTCTATGAACATTATTTAAGTATAGTGATCAAAATGAGTATGAGGCGGAACCCTTACGGCCCCTTTCTCCTTCATTCATATATAAAAAATCAAGCATCCATCACTTCAAGTTTCACACCTGAAGGCACAGTATCTGAAGGCATGTACTGAACCAGATTGAATGCTAAACCATTTCTCCAGCCAAGCTGACGAATGAAGTATTTATGAATCTCCCACAGAAACAGGAAAGGCAATCTTATACAATACATCAAAAAGCTTTTTGGCATGTATTAAGCCTTCAGTGGTTTTTTTTTTGCCTTTTAGAAACCAACATTTACAGTGCATATTTTAAGAGAGATGACTTTAAAATACCACTGTGCAATATTTTAAGAAAAGTGTGGTGAACTCAGACACCGCTAACATGACTGCAATTACTATCCAACTTACAGGGCCACATTTTCAAAGCGTTTACTCCTATTTTTTTGAAAGATGGAACACATGAGTTACATTTTACAAAACTAGAACCAAATGACTAAGTTGTATATTTAAAATAATTTTAAGCATTTTCAATGTATTTTTTTGGCATTACCCTCTAGTAATTTCCTGTTAAGTCAGTGCCAGTTATATGGTGGCGTTCTTGCTGGGCTGGCTACTAATTTCTGCACAGGTGGGCATCTGGGTCCAGGGTACCAATTAATACCCTTTTTTTGTTGTTTTTTGTCTGTCTGTATCACCTATTCTTTATAACCACTTATAGCAGATCCCTAAACTAAAGTGTTATCATTACTTTTACTGATACAAAAAGAGCAGGGGTCGGCACCATGGCGAGTGTAATGGACTCTTAAAACAAAACAACATCTTGGCCCTGGAAAAACAAAACGGAAGTTCTTTACAATTACATGCGTGTGTGTGTTAGACGTAGTCACGGCCACAGGCACAGATAACTCTTGCCACGGACATCCAGCTGCTCTCCTGGCAGTGCCTCTGAGGTGAGACAGACTCTGGGCAAGCTGAACAGCCAGTGGGCAGAGCTGGACCAGCTGTGGGCCAATCAGGACAGGCGTCTGCAGGAGGGGGTGGCTGAAGCACTTCCAACGCAAGGCTGACTGGATCGAGGCGGTGCTGTCGAGTCATGAGGCCAGGTTTCAAGAGCAGGACCTGGGGGTGAGAGAGCAGGACCCAGAGCTATAAAACAAGGCCGTGTTGAAGGTTGATTGCTGTATTGACGGCTGTGTGGATGGCTCTGCGTGGAGTGCAGGATGTACCCTATAGCCTGGAGAACACAGGTTCAAATCCAGGCATTGCCGACCGGGGCTGGGGGTTCCTAGGAGGCAGTGCAGAACTTGGGAGAAAATCGGGGTAAAAACCATTAGTGGCAACTGCATTTAAAAAAAATATATATTTAATAATTAACACTTCTGATTCAAGTCCTCTTGAAGGACATTGCTAGTTAAACATTTGTTCATTCAAGGAAGACAGCTTGGAAATGATGCTGGCTTTTTTTCTGATTTAAGTTTATTTACCAGACTGCTGTGCCTGTCCTGAATCACTCATTGGATCCACACAGATGATAGTACTGCATCAAAGCCAGTTTATTAGCAAACAAAGGAAAGCACACAACGAAATGGCTTAAGACCAAACATAAACATACCAGTGCTTACACATTTGCTTGGATTATAGGCTAAAGTACTTCAATACAATACTAAAGTCACTCAATACACTGCTGTGCTACAGCAAGCAGAAATAACAACCAGAACCATGAAGATAAACACACAGGCTTAAGGATGCGTGGGAAACAAAGGTCTCAGCTTCCCTTCTTCACAAGGGCCTTTCTGTTGTCTTCTTCTGGCCAAATACATGATAAAGAGTATGGGACAAATACAAGGAACGGATAGCCTTCAGAAAATGAACATAAATATAACGTGCAGTCCTGGAACTTATCATATAATAGAATGATGGTAATGGATGACGATAGCTTACTTGCCCATTGATTGATATATCTGTCTGGTAAAACCACTATATTTGGAACATGTTAGTTTCTTGAGGCAATATATAATAACATCAGAAAATGTACTGATGAGAGGAGTCCATTTGGCCCATCTAAGCACATCCAGTTCCTAGAAGCTAATTGATCTTAAAGGAGCCAAGTGATTCTGCCTCAACAACATGACTAGGTAACCCATTCCACCACCTCACCACTCTTTGTGTGAAGAAGTGTGTCACTCCCTCTGCTCTGAGTTAGTTTCTAGCTGTGTCCAGTCCTGGTTTCTATGCTACGCTTAAAGTATTGGTTAGGGTCAACTATGTCAAGTCATTTCAAGAAGAGTCAAACCCGCTCATTCGTCTTTGTTCCAGGCTAAAAAGATTCAGTTCTTTCAGCCTAATATGGAAGATATGTATTGTATAAGTCATTAAATAGTAAGGGTGTGCACAAACCCAAGACCTTGATCCTTAACGTTGGTTATTGAGTAGAATACTGACCCCATATGTACATATCTAGCTAAGCAGTAACAGAGTTATAGCTAGGTATATAAACAGAGAAAGCCTTAATTAATGGGACATCTATCATCTCCCAAACTCAATGTTTAGCTTGTACTGTGAAATCAATGCAAAAGACAATGAAATGCTCACATTTGATTTATTTACAAATAACAACCATTTATTTTCTTTTGTGCTCTTAACTGCTGGAAAAAGAAAAGCTACAGTACACAGGCTACACATTTGAAATCACTCCCCCCCAAAAAAATATTGTCACAGTTCATTTATTTGTCCAGTGAAACAGGCAAGGCAGGCATACTCAAATAGAACAGAAGGCAATGCCCACGAAACATTGGTCTTGTTTCTGGTACATTTACAGCAATTTTAATAGAAAATAAACCATTTCAATGGGTTATTTCAAGACCAATACAGGTTATAGTATTTAGCACTGATCGCCATTCTTATAAAATATACCTGATTTAAGCATTTGCCAATGTTACCTATATTATATTCAAATGAAACTGTGCATTTGACCAGGACTGTAGAAAAAAAAAAAAACAGTGAACAGGTCCTCTGGACTCTGATCGCATACTTTGTAATTGAAAGTCAAATAATTATGAAGGCGTAACATCAATGTTTTTTTCTGACCATTTTGAGTCAGTTTTGATTAAATTAGTAATTAGAAACCAAAAACTTAGTGGAGAAACGTTCTCTGAAGAACAAGCAAGATTTAGTTTGAAATTCAGTCATCGTTATCTGCTTTATATACACTTTTCTACAGCGATAATCAGAATGTATCCACTATACAAAGTAGCAAAATAACATGGCACTTATGAATGTTATGACACACACATAACTTTTTTTTCATCATTATCTTACAAATACCTCTTAGCAACTCTTTATTTGAAATGAATTATCTGACATATTAATATGTACACATATTAAACATTACAGACCTACCCACTCATGGCATTTATAGCATTACAAACACTTATAGAATGAAAAGCATTGAGACTTTTGGAAGGGTTTGAATTGTACAATGTAGCGATCTAGCGGTATTGTAAGAGTGCTGTCAATGTTGGGGTTTATTGGGCTGCTCTTGTGGGTGCAGGCTCACTGCATGCTACACTATATCAGCGTTCATTATATCTTCTTCTCCACTGGGGCGTCAGCTTCTGCTAAGCAATTTCCATGATAAAGTCCTATACCTGACGTAGTATTAGAATCCTGGTAATGCCTCTGTCACATTATACTGGCTCTGTCATCCCTGTATTTCTACCCTATTCCCATATAGCACCAGCTTCTTTGGGCTTTTACTAGAGAAACTTCAACGAGAACAAATGAAACCAAATTCTAAACCAAAGTTAACAACTATGGCTAATGCATGATCTACAAAAGAAATTGAGAGTATATATGATACAGTACAGGACTGTGATGATTGGCTGTACAAAATTAAAGGCAATATTTCAATCTGAGGGTTCGGCAGAAGTCTATAAACCTTTTGGTCTAGTAGTTTATATTGCATTAAAACCCTTTGATTTAACTGCCCTTGTATTTGATGCTCCTTCATCCATTATACAATGTGGAATAATGATCTCTAGTTTTTTAACATTATGTTTTTACTGCTGATTTCCAGTACAGTCTCTAGTGAATTGGGTCCCTTCCTAATTGCACAGATGCATTTCGGTTCCCCTGATGTCCACATGCAGCCATTGTGAAGCACCAGGGTCTCTCTGCAGCATGCAAATTCAATTCCCCTGAAAACACTGAAACACAACTTTCCTTGGTTTACTTTCTGGCACTATTAACTCCCTAATGCTAAGAATGAATCATCAGCTTCACTGCTGACTGCATCCAGATGATGTGCTGAAAAACAGATTTCTGCTCTCCTTGCTGACGCTTGGTATGAAGCAGATTTGTTTTAGTTCCTTGGCGTACAACTTTCTCTTTTGGTAAGTGCCGCGTCTGGGGCTAGTGAATTAAGGTTGGCATCACTTTTACAGGAAAGAACATCGTCCTTCATGGAAACAGCTGTGAGCGGAATGAAAAGCTTTTCGGCACCAAAGTCCCAGCAGTTAAGCTCTGAAATACACTGAAACATTTGTAACATTTAGAATAAAATGTAAAGTGTGTTTTAATAAAACGCTTTTAAGAGGACAGTTGAGAATTCTTTCACATACTGAATGATATATAATGTTTCACTTATGACAGTACTAGCAGTGTCTACATGTATACAAAACGTAATCTTACCAAGCCTAGCAATGCAATGAATCCCACTTCAGAATGCTTGCTTTTCATGTTTTCTTTGTGCAATATTCACATCAGCTGTCCCCAAGAAAACACGTTCTGAATTTTTATTTTGACCTTTTTAAATTTGCAGTCCCGAGCCGTTAAAACAACAAGGAAGTTCCAAGACGTGAATGGGTTGGCTCTAACAAGACTTGCGACGTACTTTGTGATGTCTCCACTCGTTAAGGTGAAATTTGAACACTGCACTAATCCATACTGACAGGCAGTGGGGTAAAGGAACCGATAAGACATGCTGTAGTTTATGATGATAATACACTGTTTCAAGATGCACTCCAGCCCCAGGCCTAGTGTTATACATGTCCTGATTTAGACATGTAAGCGATGAGAGCCACGATGACCCCCACGTAAACGCCTGTTCCGATGGTGATGGAGAGCGCAGCCAAGAAAAGAGCTCTTCTTGAAGCTGAGCTTGCCAGGGGGAAGTCTCCCTTGGAAATAGCTTTACTGGTCTGCAAAAGAAAGAGGGAGACAGTTATAGCATTAAATGATTGAAGTGATATGCATGCAATAAACGTTAATATTCTATATTCAATGTACAAGGGTATCGTGTGAAGTTCCACAGAAATTCAGTTTCAATCTGTGTGAGGTTCTGCTTTGAAACTAATGAAACTAGCAAGCCACTATTGAGCTGAACAGACCATCCATCGGTGTGACTGATTTTGACATAACAGCAGCAGTATATCACATAAATGAAAACTGGCAGGCTGCGCTATACTTTTCTTATGGGATATTTGCTTTTGCAAGTCCACCTGCTGTATATAACGTGATGTGTAGCCATGGAAAAGGCTTTTGCTGCAGCAAAGATGTCTGATAAAAGTGTTCATATCTTTGCTTTCGCTCTGTGTGTGTGATCTTTTTTCACACAATAGTACTTTTTGCAACTGGGAAACGTATTTTACTTAATGGCATTAGAGTTAATGATTTATCTGTGTTTATGATTTATATTGGCTACACTTCCTAAGAAGTGAAGGGCCCACAGAATGGTGCAGCTGCTCCAAATTAAGTGAAATATCCACTTGATGAGCCCTTGCAGCTAAGTTTCTATATTTATAGAAACAACTCAACTGGGTCTTTTCATTGCAAGAAGCCTTTTTATATAAAATGAGAAGCAGGTCAAAAAGCAAAGGTGAAGAACAAAAAGAAAAGATAACCCAGAGGAAGTCATTAGTAACCATGGTGACTGACTGGGGATTAAAACAGCGTTATGCACTCCAGTTTTGAGCTTAATGGGGGAATATGATTCATGGGCTTTATTTAGCAAGCTGCGTCACATATATTTATATTGGTCAGGTACTCCTGAGCCATTGGAAGGACAGAACGATGGGTCTCAAGAGCCCCACGTCTGCAGGTGCAGAGCAGTGCAGGCAGGGCTTCGTTTGTGCTGTTCTGTCTGACAGGAGAGAATTAAACAGTTTGCAAATGATGAACCGTATGAAAGAAAAAAACAACAAAAATTGTTTTTTATTGTTGCAAAAAGAACTTTCTAAATACACATAGCATTCTTAACAACAACAACGTTCCTCAGATTAGTCGCTCCGACGCTGGTATTGTTCAAACCTAATATATACATATACACACACACACACACACACACACACACACACACACACACACTATTCTTTCAGAAATGGGAATTTTCACTGGGAGCTACATATTACATGGCAATGGTTACATTTCACAGGGAAATCCATGATAACAATGAAAACAGCACAGCTTTCCTAATGACACTTTAGGGTAGATGGCTTTTTCAGTGTCGCATGTGCCCATGCAGGTGTGTTACACAGAGCGGATCACTCCATCGCTTCAGCAGCTGCACACTTCACTCATTTGCTATACCTGTCAAAACCATGAACATGAACTACTTGTTTTTAAAAAGGTTATTTTGCTGGTCTTTTCTTTTTTAAACTGAAACTTTGGGTTTAAGGTGATTTCATTTCTCCATTGCACATTCTGGAATTATCCTAAATTCAGTAACACTTTACATTAAGTGTCTCTAATTACTGTGTATTTACATAGTACTTACTTAGTAAATACATGTGCACTTATACATAATTACAGTGTTATTATGGATAGCTACAATGTACTTAATGTGTAAATCTTAAACCTGAAGCTGAAACTACTAATGATACATTTCTTGGTGTTTTCCTGCTCAGTTTTATGTGTTGAGCTTCATAGCCGGCATGAGATTTCATTGGTCTGATTACAGGCATGTCTAACTTGACTGTCCTCAAAACAGGACGCAAAAACAAAGGATTTCAATGTTTTTCTCTCTATTGATTTAGAATGTATCAAATAACATGAATACAGCTTGTGTTTGGTACTTAAGGGGTTAATTGTTTAACTGAACCATTTAAACCACCAGCCATGTCCTGAATCAGTGAACTTCATTATAGCTGTTAAACCCACAGTACAGAATGACCCTCCAGGACTGGAGTGGCCTGTAACAGCCTCAGAGCAACCCAGACATGTTTAGTTATTATTGTCATGCTCTTAATCTCTGTGCAATGAGGAAAGGTCTGCCAGGGTACAATAAAAGTCAAGTTGAGAAGGCTGCCCTTACCCCCTGGGAGAAGTAGAAGGCTGCGATGCCAAGAGGCCAGAAGCAGCAGAGCATTGAGAAGATGGCCAGGCCTAAGTGGTCCCGTGGGGCGATCATGATGAAGTCGTCTTCGCTTTCGCTGTCACTGGAACAGTCGCTCTAAGGGGGTGAGACACAGGGCAATTATACAGCACTATTGCTGTTATTTATGGTAACGTTTTATTTGAAGTCCATATGAATTCATACAATACAATAAAGTGAAACACAAAATAGGGCTGTGCAGAATGTTCGTTACTCATACTCGTTTAAATAGGGCTGTGCAGAATGCTTGTTACTCATACTCGTTTAAATAGGGCTGTGCAGAATGCTCGTTACGCATACTCGTTTAAATAGGGCTGTGCAGAATGCTCGTTACTCATACTCATTTAAATAGGGCTGTGCAGAATGCTCGTTACTCATACTCGTTTAAATAGGGCTGTGCAGAATGCTCGTTACTCATACTCGTTTAAATAGGGCTGTGCAGAATGCTCGTTACTCATACTCGTTTAAATACGGCTGGGATGTGAACCGGTGACCTTCTGGTTACAACCCCTGGACTTTAGTCACTGGACCACACTGGTAATAACATAGATCACCAAATTGCATTGCATTGAGCAGTGTTATATTTTAATAAAGCTTGTTAATAATCCAGCCTGGATGCCAGCACCATGCTTTATATTTCTACTCAGTTCATATAAAGAATCGCTTTATTTTGAGTGGCACTTGACCTTCAGCTATTTCCAAATCTGAGTGCTGAGTGCTCTGTAGAAAGGACTGCCATGGGCTGTAATTCACACGCTTGGGATTCTGGTCATTTGGCTGTTCCAAGGGTTCAAACACATTTGCATAATAAATCAAATAAAATACAACTTTTTCCTCTAACAAAACAAAAAACAATCAAATTCTATTTTAGAATCCAAAATAAAACAGCTAGGCCTTAGTGAAGTGGAAACTGAAAACTTTGCAATCTTAAGAAGGACAAGAAATGTCTGCTGCCCATGCCGATGTTATTGCTTTAGAAACACCATGCTGGGAAAAAAAAGAAATCCTATGTCATGCTTTTATTTGAACACAGCTGTTCTGTAATAGAATGCTTTGAGTGGTATTATTTTGTTTCCTGTTGGACTTGCGCTCTCATCTAGACACGCTGCAGGGTCGCACTTGAAAATGAATGTTTTTTGATCAGAACACGACCCCACCTTGATGCTCAGCTTGATGTGTTCTCCCAGCTGCACTATCTGACACAGACAATGAACAAGCGTGGTGAGCACATGACGATGTGAAGCCACTCAATCTGCCCTTGACATGTCCCTGTCTTCACATCCAGCGTGAAGCCGTACCCCTGCTGGATGGGGGGGGTTAATATTCCATCGACGCCCGGGAGAACGCTGACACCATTGATTGATTGATTGATTTGTCTTTGCGAGGTGACAGGAAAAAACGGGGAGCCATCGCAGCATCAAATACATCTGTTTGTTTTAGCTCCAGGTAAATAATTAGGATCTTAGTGTAAATAGGATGTACCTGCAGTTTTCAAAGGCAGTCTCGGCAGAAGTATCTCAGGGGCCACAGAAACCAATTCCTGAGTATAACCAAAGAACAAAGCTACAAGAACTGTGCTGCACCAGTGTCTAGTGTGGATAAATAAATCACCTACCACAATTTGGTACTATTGGCTCAGTGAAGCCCAGGCACTAGGAAGGAGATAAATGGAAAATGATGTTCTCAGTGTGAAAGAAATGAGGCCAACAGGAAAGTCAGGCTCCAACATTCTCTCTGGCCAGACCCAGCGTTAGTAACTGCAAAAGCTGCAAAAGCTGCAAAAGCTGCAAAAGCTGCAATAGCTCACCAGCCAATTAAAAATGTATACCAAGGTGTGAAGAAGCCCATTCATGCACAGATTTTCATTGAAAGCTGCTGCAGCTCTATAGGATAGCAGACCATTATAAAAGCCATGCACAGTCAGGGCTATCAGGTGCTCTTTGCAGTCGTACCGTTGAACTGCAACAGCCTGTTTATGAGGTTCCCATTTCTATACCATTAGTATATTGGAAATCCTGGGTAATATTTATTATATATGGCTTCTGCTTTCCTATTTTAAGCAGCTCATATAAAATGTATTTTTTTAATATATTCCAGCAAGAATACATGCATCACATTATTATGTACAGAAGCGACTCTTTCCTGTACTAGAACCATGCATTATCAATAATGCTTTTGTTCTGTTTCACGATCCCTCATCTGCCACATCCATCAAAAGATCTCATTATTTCCAACTGTAAACTGCACAGGTTTCTGATCAGCTAAAAAAACAGAGGGACTTGTTATCACCCATTATTAAGAGAATAATGAGAAAGCTTGAGCCGTTTCAATGACTATTAATCGTGTCTTGCACAGTACAGCTCTCTGTAACCCCTTACTATTTTGTATTCTTCTCTTGTAAAGTTCTCCTGCTTTTTGTTGAATTATAAATAAAGACCAGCCTTGCCCCTAATTTCCATTCTATAATGCTATACTTCATTATGTTTGGCTTCTGTGTACAACACTGCACACCTGCATTGGCTAATCTTGCCCATCTGTTTTGTTTAATGAGTTGCCTTTGAATATAAGATTTCCCAGAATTCCTCTGCATTTCAAGCAATTTCTTCTGATGCTTTAAGAAAGCTAGGTCACTCTCGATCTCAACGAAGACCCTTTTAAATTGCACACAGCTCTGTGACATTAGCAAACAATAATTTTACCAGCTATTTGCATCCCTTAAAAGCCCCCGTTCTAACTGTACCCACCTCCGCGTCTGTATTGCAATAATTAAGTCTTACTGTACCCTGACTAATTCTTAATGTCAGCTGGGAATTAATTGGGAAGATCAGCTTCAAGGGTAATGAGACCATTTTCCGCTATAATTCTAACTATAATTAGCAATATGATAAATTCATCCCAGCTTCAAAGCATATATTATACCCCAAAAAGAGAAACTTCATGTATAATTGTGCTCTCTCAAACTGGATAAACAAAATACGCTGTAAGAGTTTAGTGGGGCGACTGTCTCCCTGAGCGCTCACTCTAGATTATGAACCAGGGTGCACTTATTACTGAGCTGCTATTAAAGAGCACAGAGAGATAGTTATCTAGACAGCATGATGCCTGGTACAGGGTGATGCCTTCTATCTGGATTCAGTTCTGCACGCTACTGTCAAGACACATTTACAGCTTAGCAAAGGCTCAAATTCAGACGCAGATAAAGATATAAAGTGAGGTCATGCTGTTAGGTTTATTATTCTGTATGGGTTGGCTCCAGAAAGTCTTTGAATATTACTTTGCTGTAATAAAAATCCCTCTTCCTTCTCCTGCTGAAATGACTGAGATAGCAGCAGAGCGGTCGGGAAGACAGGTATTCACAAAGCAGTGTTCTGCAATTTCATCCTCATGTAAGTGTTTAAGACGCTTGCATGCAGAGTTTGGTTTGCGCTCGGCCTCAGCCCTGGTACATTCAGGACTCTTCATTGGATAGTACTGGTGGGCAGTGAAATGACTTTGGAGAGCTATCTCCTAGTTGATTCAAATATCAGAACGGTGTGTGGTACACAGCAACAGCAAGTCCAGGGAGCGTTCTCTAGCACTTGAATCCAAGTTTATCACAGCAGGGACACTAAACAGCATGTCGGAGGCTGGGGTATAACATCTATAGACGGCTTCTTTTCCAACACAACATCTCTGTATACTACGAGCGTGGCATGCACTCTGCTCTTTTCAATGGCGTGCACAGATGAAGGTGAAAGATTTCCCCATCCTTTCATCTTGCCACTCTCTGACAGGAAAGCAAAGGTGACTTTGAATGCCAAATTAAAAAGAGAGTGTCGCTGGTTCTCTAACTCTAAAGCACTTGTTACAGGACATCATGTCACTGTGGATACCGGCATTAGTATCAAGCAGCATGTTCTATTGACATGATAACAGGTGTCAAGAGTCAGTAACTCACCTTTCCTGGTACAGCATTGGTCTGAGGCTGTCATCTCTCATGCTAACATGCATTTCCTGGGCACATATTATTGTTCAATATATCCTAGGCAGGGTATTGGCCACTTCATTCCAAGGTGGATCAGGGATGGCAATAAGACTCCTATTGCAAAGCAGTGTCACCCATTCTGAGTTCTAATACAAGCTTGATTAGTCACAGTGCATAGGTAACAAGCTCAGCTGTGTCTTATTAAACTCAGTAAAACCAGGAATGGATCACGCCTCTATGCAATGGGAGTCTTATTTCCATCTTTGTAGTTCAAACTTTACCAGGGAATGCCTATTGAGTCAAATAATAGGTCCACAGCTGATATTAGTTTTGAATAAAAACAATAAATACATCAGTTAACTGATTACACACTGTGCTTCATTACACTTTGCTATGCTTTTATTATGGGACGCTTTTCTATAGGAAATTATCTCCAAATAGGAGTACCATATGACTCCATGTACACTAGAACAGTTTGGGATAGTTCAGCCTTTTCCTTTCACAGTAGGACTACACTTACCAGAATGCACTGGGGTGTGAGTTGAAAAGCCTGAACTGTCCTCCTGTCATCATGTATATGTGAGTCATATGGTAACCCTATCTCCAAATGAAAAATATTTGTTTTGTCTGGGTTGGATCATGCTATCCGAACCTCTAGAGTGCTTTTCATCCTTTATGTGTTTAGCCGGTCTGGCTGCAGCTGTCTCTCGTGAGCAGGTTTCCGCTCTCTTCCAATTTCACTCAGGAGAGTCATCCCCTGTCACTCTGTGTGTGTGTCTGATCAGCCTCTATACAGAATAGCATTCCTCTTACAAATGTGAAGGGACAGCAACATCTGAAAACCAGCTCTATAAGA
Organism: Polyodon spathula; assembly: GCF_017654505.1. Classification (NCBI taxonomy): domain Eukaryota; kingdom Metazoa; phylum Chordata; class Actinopteri; order Acipenseriformes; family Polyodontidae; genus Polyodon; species Polyodon spathula. The sequence goes on from NC_054550.1 coordinate 34,736,465, forward strand.
CAGCTAATGCATTGCGATCAGTCCTATTTGAAATAGAAATATATCTCGGTGACATCAATTATGTATTGAAAATTGTACTTCAAATATGCCAAAAATATATGGACAGTGTATTGTTACTGTATGGTTCCAACCCTCAATTGCAGCATATCATTTTATTCAGGTAACAATAGCATTTTTTTTATTTATCCATGGATGTAAAAAACAGCTGTAAATACTGCATGGCATTCTTCTAACTGATTCCCCAGAGCACAGCAAGCTGTCTAGAATTGCACTCGGACACTGAAATGAATGCAGTGCTGTTTGACTAGCTTTGTAACAAAGTCCTGAATTTTTAATACCAGCTCAGCTTCCAGGGAATCCATATTTGACAGGTACTGTACAATAGGTTAAAGACGCTAATCAGAAACTGGGTGTCATGTCTTTTTGACCTAGGAAGAAGAAAGTGTGGTGGATACAAACACTAGAATACTTCTGAACGGTACCTGAGATTTGTTGGAAGAATTTTGCCATTGGCGGGCAAAATGTTTTTCCATGAATAAAAAAACAAACAGATCTTGTCTTTTGCTTGAACAGTCTTTATCCGATGACTGTTTAATCATTTGTTTCCAATGCTGCACACTGGTCCTTCTAAAACCCCAGCGTAGTATTGTGAACCATGATTGGTCTGCAAGTAAATAGTTTGACAGATTGCCACTGAAATCATGTAAAACTACTCTTTTATGGCAGCTAACATCTCTCCTAGTGCAAGCAAGCTTATTTATTCTATTTCTGTAATTATTTTTTTTCATTGATCTGAATGGCAGTGGTATTACATTCCTCCACTGTAAACATCAATTGAATACCCCTCTTAGTGTATAGGATGGTGTTTACTGTAGAAGAGATCTAATCTTCTAGTTTAATCCAGTCTTTAATTACAAAAAAGATGAAAATTCATCACTAAAGTACAAAACTGAGCAACAATTAACTTGAGTGCTTAAGAGACCTTCAATTTCATGACTTGTAGGTTTGTTTTGTGAAGTCAATAGAGGTTTATTTCAAAATATAATTGAAGTAAACACTTTGAAAACATGGACATAGAAATCACTGCATGGTTTACTTAAGAGAAGAAAGCATGCCAGAAGACTGCAGAAAGGGTATTGAAAGACATGCCCTAAACCTACCTCATACTCACGATACTCCTCTTCCTCCACCTCGTAAGACACCGTTTGGATTTTAACATCGTTTTCACCCAGGTCCACGAGTTTCTCCTCAGGGTTCTCTGCGCTTCCGGCAGCCTGATCCTTCTTTTCCGTGAAGGTGGTCTCGCAACATTCGCTCTTGTAATCCTTGTTTTTGCCGTTGGCGTCCTCCTTGTACAGAATGAAGTTCGGCCGGTACAAGGCCTCCACAGCGAGGTGCAAGGACGTGGCGTCCAGTAGCTGCTGTGCCTTGGCTTTGTTAGAGCCGCTCACAAAGTAGTTGAAAATGTTTTCCTGGTACTGACTGCTGGGGAAGTCTCCCTGGTAGCTGTAATCGCCCTTGACGTGGTTGCTGGTTTTGTCCAGGAGCGGGTTCTGAAGCTCACTTAGGCTCTCCATTGTGGCTTCTCAAGGGGGGTGGGGGGGTGGTGGGGGGGACAGGATATAACAAATTGATGCGACAGGGACTAATAGCTATCAAAGAGCCCGGAGCTGTGAAGATGAAGCGGGAGAAACTGGGTTATTGAGTACGGTTGAGTGCATATGTTTTACTTTCAAGCAGGCATGGTGTACCAAAGAACTGCATTACCTTTACTAATTCTGTTCAATGGCACCGATACAGTGTGTGCTTCAGGGGCTGATATTTAGTTGCAACTATATATCGTCTGTCTTTGAAGTTGAAAGTTCTAGAGGGTGACATGCACACTATGCCTGGAGGCATTTGACTGAATTCCTAACAAAGTCTTGATACTGTATAGGTAGAGGTGACAGACTGACACCCACAGATAATCAATCCAATAATCTGTGCTAAGAAGGTCATTAGCAAGTTTTATCAGAATTGAACAACCTTTTTGCCAACTGGACCTGTGAAATACAGACAGCTGACATTAGCATGCTTTTATTCAGATAATCTACACACAACGCAGCATACAGCTCCTTACAATGGAGAAGGAAAAACAGAACTGGACATAACTTTCAAAGCCAGAGCCAGCTGGCACAGTGTCAGGCATTGATCACAATAATCTGCTCACTCTGTACTTTCTAAACAAATGAAGATCACAGGTGAAGCTTGCACATTTATTTGTGTAAAAATATGCAAAATAACTCTCTCTTTTAGTCATAGCAGTGACTGGTTAATGATCACTGCCTCTACACTACTTCGATGGGAAAGAACTTCACTTCTAGAAGTCAGATGCCTCAATTGTAAGTCTTTAGATTTAACCACAAAGCTACGCTGTCTCTTTAAATAAACAAAAGGTACAACTAAACCAAATCTAAATGATGATTCACCCATTCTCTTCCATGTAGCTAATAGCATTCCCATGAATGGAACAGCAGCAGATGTTTCAAGGTGTAGTGGTGCATAGTGAAGACCAGAGAAGCATTCAGCTGTGATTTCCCTACATGTATCACCCAGCTGGAATTGTTATTCTGCAGCAATGAAGCTCAATGGTTGGCACAATGTAATGGTTTCATAATAGAATAACAAAGAACCAAAACTGGGGGGGTGGGGAGTACAATTTTAATGGAAAATATCCCTTAGTGGATTATATGAAGGCAAAATGAAGCCAAGGGGTGTTACAAGGAAGACTTTGCCAGGGGGAGCACAGTGAGGAATCACAGTTTGTATTTTTAAAGATCTCATTTTCAGCTTAATGTAGCACACAGCTAAGCAAATATAGCCTCTTCCTCAGTTCCACAGAAACACATTAGCATAAAAAATAACTAGCAGCTGAATGCAATGTAACTCAGTGACAGTGCGGTGCTGTCTCTAAGGATGTCTGATAATAAAACCACTTCTTGTACAGCAAATGAAACTTTCTCAATCCTAGTGTAAGTCTTACTGCTAGCAAATATTCTTGTAATCCTCCACGCGACGAGCAGGTCCCTGTTACAATCCCAGGCAATTAAATACGCGCTGCAGCGTCTTCTGCATGTGAGTGAAACGTACTGTGCTTGTGAATTTCTGATTAGGGGAATTAGTGCGCTTAGCACTGAATTCCACATAGAAAAAATCAGCAACATTTTACCCCTGTAAAATCTCTTTCACGTGAGCATTAAAACACACAGCGCTGGATTCTCAAAACCAGTTACGCCAAATTATCATTAGCACCCCCAATAAAGCTACCAAACCAGATATAAACAACTAAGGCTTTTTAACTCGGGAACTTAAAATTAGTCCTAAGTTGTTTCTTTTTCGTTTTAGAATCATAGCAGTGTTTTGTTTTTTGTTGTTTTGTTTTTTTTTATTATTCTTTTCACATAAAAATCACGTAAATAACAATTTGGAGCGAAGAGCTTTGAGAATCCAGCCCATTTTCTTTGAATTATCCCAGAGGCTACTGATATTGACAGTGCTTTCTCTGAAAGATCGCTGTGTTTTAGTTTTTAATCATCTCCCTTTTTCAATCTAGGAAATCCAATATTTATTCTGACCACAGTTTGGAACTATTCTTGGAGAGATTACTGTATGTGCATCCCAGCACATGGGAAAATGAACACCTTTTACCTGTCTACCTGCCAACCTACTAAAACACCATCATTTCTATTAACCCATGAAGTACCAAATTCATTTTCTTTAAAAAAAAAAAAAAAATCAGAACACAAGCTGAATGTATGTAATTTGGGGGATTACTTTTAGGCTTATCTTTTGCGGTTAACAAAATTAGAGTACGGCTATGGGGAAATGTTTTGCATCACCCTATAGAATTACTGACTTTGCATCGTGAAGTTGAATGAAACCTGCTGAATAATGTTATGTTAGTATGTTGAATAGCATAGCGTTTTGTAGTTTTCTATATAAGTAATGAAAAACTGACAAAATTTGAAGAATGTGACATTTCTAAATCTAACATGAGATATCGCTCTGCTGGAGGCCCATTTCCATAATTGAAGGGAAAGCAGTTAAATGGTAGAATGGTTCCTTTCCTTACCTTACAAACATAATGTCCAGTAACCGGTCTTCCCATCGTTTATAATTTGCATTGCTAGTATCCTTAATGAACCTGTAATGAATCTCCTCCTAGCAGCTCATGAGTTAATAACACTGACATCAGCCTGCCTCTCCACTATAAAGCTTAGAAAGACATTCATCTTCAAGTCGTGTGGGTTGTGGTTTGTGGCTCTGCTACTGTATAATAGCCAATGCATGTGGTCTATGAGCTAGCTGAAGACCATAACAACATTGGCTTTGCATGAATGCAGATGTCTTCTCTGTGCCATGTTCTAATCTATACGCAAGTACGTCAGTCACATCCAGAATTCAAACTCCCAGCTCTCACTACGATGAAGTGGATGATCATGACATAAGTCAACAGTATGTAACAAATTGTACAGAATCAGAAATAGCAATGAAATGTTTAGTTGCAATTTGATAATATATTCAGTACGCAAAATGTGTGACATACAGATGCACGGATGTTCAGAGAGGCAGACATCCCCTATACTGTATCTCTAGAATCTGATATTTTCAATATCTTAAACCAAAAAAAAATGTTAATATCATGTTTCATGATAATTGGATAAGCATTCTGCAGATAGATGCAAAATTGTTATTGTGATGTAGAGAGGGGTGTACGGCCAGACAGATTACAGTTGAAAAGGGGTTCTCCAGAGAGTCCTAGTGTATTTTAATATCTGGTATTATATTTTAAACCAGGTGGCGAGAATATCAAGAAAGCTCACATTTAATAATGATATTAATGCATAATATATGTCCTCATAATTTTCACTGTAAATTACATTTTCAATTGACCTAAGAAAAATTCTGTTAAACTGCAATCCATGAATATCATTCTGTGCGATTTAGGAAACATTCTTTTTTTTTTCAGGAGTATATGGATTTTGCTTGGTTTTCTGCCTGAAGTCAAAGGATGGGATTCCTGTCAGTTCTGTGATAAGGGTGAATTCCATTTCACACCACACTACACAACAAAAGTCCTCTTTCAAGCCTAGACATCAATTATCATTAGGACATGTGTCAGGTATTTATATCATTTATCTTTGTTGTTTTTTGTTTTTGTTTTTGTTTTTTTGCCCAGGTACCATTTTGAGGCACAGGTATTTCTTTTTTCAACTCTTCAGTTACAATAGCTTAATCCAACAGATCATGCGTCTTATAATATATCTTCATGTGAACAATAGAATCCAGCCCTGTCACTGACAGTCAGTGCATTGGTTAGCATTTTACTTTAACAGACATTGTTAAAAACCAAAGTTGAGCACTTTAAAGTTGCCACCAATGTGAAACCCATCTTTGAATATTTCCATGTGGGCAGTTACCAGCTGGGCTCTTGCTATTATCAAGCTTGCCCTCCTTGTGTCAAACCCAAATTAGTGCTTTTATAGCACTGCGATAAACAGAGGCGAACATGCAGAAAGTCGCTTTCCATAACATTCACCATTCTGTTTTTTAATTATAATTATTATTATTTGACAGGCAAATGTGAACAGACACGTCCATACTATATAATAAATTAGCAATCTGGAACCAGATCATACTGTTAGCAATTCCTATACTGCAACTGTTTCGACTAGTCATCTCTCAAATAAAGGTGACTGGACACGACAGAGAGCCCCCTGTTAAACGCGCCATGTGAACTGAACTGCTATGCAACCAATGCAAACACACCACAGAAAGGACACTCTACCCTCTGAACGACTGGTATTACAATTATGTTGAAAGCATCAAGTTATGCAATTTAAATGATCAGATTTGTTTGGCAAGTTTACAAGCTTTTACTTTTCTATCTGCTGAAACAGATTATTTTAGAATATTGTTAAATGTGTATTCCCGATCCTTTTTAATTTCAATTCGATTGCTTTCAAATTGAAGCAATTATCCCAGCATTTAAACTTTCAACCAAAATTGATTTTTGTTTTTTTTTGTTTACTATTATTATATAAATATGTATAATCTAATTAGGTGTCAAAACAGTACGAGACAGAATAGAATAAAGGAAAGTATAATATGGAACCGCTGGCAACAAGTTGTTATAGTTTGAAATAAATTCAATTGTCTTGCATTATTACCGAATACAATATGTTTAACACAATTAAACGTTTTACTCTATAAAAAGGATATTTTACAGACAGATGATAACCGTAAGAAAGAATTTCTTCAGCTGGATGGAAGTACATCTCCTCTTTATTTTGACATTTGTATAAAATGCATAGCGTCTGATAGTGTTTATGACATTAAAAACATAAAAGAGCATTCTCAGAACAAATATTTAATAGACCTACCAGAAGCCTCCGATGTATCCAGCCACTCTCAAAAGGAAATAGACATCCATTCTGTTCATTGTAGAATAGACAGAGATATCATGCCAGTGTGTGTGTGTGTGTGTGTGTGTGTGTGTGTGTGTGTGTGTGTGTGTGTGTGCGTGCGTGTTTGTGAGTGTATGTGACAGACATTGAATGAACTTCTCTCCACCTGTTTTCTCCGAGAGACCTTCTTAAATCAGCGAGATGTTTTTAATTAAGACTCTTGGACATTTTTAGTTGCGGATTCTTAATGTCTCCACGCTTCTTTAATTGAACCGAGCTGTCACGGATGGAGCCCGCTGCAACATTCCAGATGTATATCAGCGCTGAAGCTGTGAAACCTTTTTTCTACGTCATGCACTCTGTCCAATTCAGAGGACGTGTTTTGTGTTGACCCGGACCCCCCCCCCCCCCCCCCCCCCCCCCACACCCCCCCACCCCCTAGAAATGTTTACACGTAATAGTTAAACCATACCTTGGAGATTTTATGTCTTCTGGTTTTTTGGGTTTTTTTTACGACGACAACCTCCGAGGCATTGTTAAGCGCCCTGCTTCTCCAGCATAACCTGACTGTTGTCTGAAGATGTTAACAGACTCGAAGACTCACCGGATAGCTGCCTCACACAGCAGGCTGCTTCTTAGCCGCTTAGCGTAATCAGTGTATATATTTTTGCTGTACTGTCTGCACAGTAATGCCCCCCCCCCCCCCTCTAAGTATAAAACAGGATTAAGAAAAGGGAAAAAAATATTGAGGACAGAATATTTGATGTAAACCTGCTTGTGCAGATAACGGCTGTTCTTTGCCGTTTTCAGCCAATTCAGTTTTATATATACTGACCCTTCTGTTTAAACATGAATGCTTTTAACTGAGTTTCTCTAGCATATAATGAATTAATCCTATGCCCTAATGGACCCTATGACTTAATTTTTTTACTTCAGGCCAGCAATCCGTTAAACCCAACATTTTACTTATGGATGGCGTGAATGATTATATTATTTTTTTGTAAATATAACAACCCATTTCACTTGCAGGGAGCTGTCCAAATTTCCAGCGCTCTGCACATGGTGACGGGAGCTTATCGCAGGCCTCTCCATGGTAAATGTATAACACGGGCAATTTGTCCAAGGTGGAAAATCAGGCACAGGGTTTTTTTTTTTTTTTCAATGTATTCATTAGTTTCTTTATTTGGTATACGTGTTCTATCATTATGTATTTGTTTTATGAATATCTCGATATGGTAGTGCAATGTTTGTGTATCCATGCATTCATGTATGTGTTTGTTTGTGAGCTGATTTAATGTGTGTTTATTACCTGACTTGACCTATAACCCAATCTCACCCACATGTGTTCGATATCAGTGGCGGTGTCGCTGCTCCCCAATACAATGGCATTTTGTTGTCCATGTTTAATAACATGCCTGGCTGGCTGATAAACAGCAAGTCACGAAGCAGGGCTTAAAGTTCACACTTCACATGTGTCTTTACAACATAATGCACGTTGAGTGGTAAATGGGTTAATGTGTTATTTAGAGTGTTCTGTAATTCACTGGAGTGTGCAATGATGCTTGATTGGATAACAACTTGATACAGCAGTGGTGACAGTCTCAGTCCAGATCAGAGAGCTTGCTGTTTATGGTTTAACAGAGTAAAGGTGCATTGATTCCTTAATGAATCTAGCTCACACAATAATACACTCAGTTATTGATTTTAACATGCATTGTGGTGCTATGGCGTGCTGTGCAGCAACGCTTATATTTGAATAGGGATTCTTCAGCTTTCTGAACAGGTCAAGACAAGTTGATTATCCTTGACTGTATTAAATCCATGTCGTTCCTGTTGGGCCCGGGATGGGTCAAGGTGTATTTCAATACACATGCGTTTAATGCTATGTGTTTGTAATGCAAACTCTTCTGTGTTTCTGGTGGGGGTGTTCAACCTTCAGATGTGATTTTAATGATTTTTTTTTAAGACAGAATGCTGATGTCAGGTCAGAAAGTCTGGGCCTTACAGAGTCAGCATCCTGCAGAACTTGTGATCAGCAATCCATAGGAATTGGCCAGGTTTACAGGGCATGTCATACAGTCAGGGGAGTGTAAGTTGTCGAAGTTTCCTACCCTATAATAGCCCCTTCTGGCCAGGCGCCCGATAAGCACACTTGCAAGACTTGTCTTTGTTCACCGACAAATGTAATGAATTGGAATCTCAACACACTGAATTGAATCACGTGCCACGCTAGCCTGCATAGATGCTTTTAACCGCAGCAGTCAGGATTCTTCCCATAGGGTGCTACTGTAGTGAAATCGTATCTCAGTCCAGTGAACTGAATGGAATCAGAGGAGGCCTGGGATTGATGACATGCTGACCTTTACTTCTCCTGAGCTGCTGTGGGGAGTTGCTGTCATGATGGAACATATTTGAGCATTCTAAACTGGTGTGAAACAACCATGCACAAAAGTAAGTGAGCTTAACCAGTGCAACAATGCACTACAGACAAAGCACTCTCAAACTTCTAGTGAGTCAGGTACTGCAAGGCTGTTCCATGCATGGGAAACCATCAACTGACAGCAACATGCAAGACTGGTACAAATGATACATTGCTCTCTTGCTTTTTCTCTCTGTCTGTCTCTCTTGCATTATAAAAGAAAATGTCCACTCAGTCACATTAGCTAGTAAAGTTCATTGATGCGTATCAATAATGTATTTGCAATGGAACGCTGGCTTATGTAGTTTACATTACTGCAAAACAAAACACATCTCCAGCACATCTGCCCTCTTATTTGTATTCCAGGAACGTCAGTAAACAAAAGCAAAAAACTATTGTAATTTTTCTCATCAACTCTCTTAAAGATATTTGCAGAGACAGCTACTTAGTTTATCATTCTTGGGTTTCTCCATGTCTCTGTTCATATTAGTAATACATTAGCTGTGAATGAGACTGAGATAAACAAGGTGCAGATTCAATTCAAACTAATAGAATGGAAGAGCCCATTACAACTCCTATAAAGAAATCCATTTAGAAGTGAGTGTGGTAAAAGCGCTGCTATAATGGCATTGATGAACATTTTATGAGTCAGCGCACAACTTTTGCAACTTTGACTTTCTAGTATGAATATGTTTTCGTTGCCTTATATAATGTATACATTAGCATATGTCAGTATTAGAAATTTTGTGTTTATTTTTTGCAAGTCCAAATCCATTTGGATTAAATCTACAGCACAGTGTGCTGTGTAACTAATAGTTTAAACAAAAAGATCAGAGAGAAAATAAATCAGCTGGACACGTAGTTTCCCAAGAGAGATTGGGAAGTTTTGCCACTATGAATGTAACAATTCATAAAAATAAATCCTTCCAAAAGTGTCAGAAGCTACATTAAACCTTTCATTTTTTGGAATGCATCCAAAGTCACAATAAACTGGGAATGTCAGAAACACTGCATATTGCAAGAAATAGTTTTTCTTCAAAAGGTTATCCTTACATTCAGCACAGGCAAATATCTTTTTATAATTGCTGCTCTAGGGAGCATAGCTATAGACCAGTGCTTCTTCTTCTCTGGTCTTTAATGCAGGTTGTTTTACCTGTCAAATCTGTGAGCATCTAAAATACTGCAGCGAATCGGGGTCTGCTGTGTCTGCAATGAATCGTTTAGAACCCTTGAGCATCAATCAACCAATAACGTGTGTATTGGAAAGGCTGCCAAAGCATTACAGCAAGGGCTGTCCTCAGCTCAGCTTCCATATGTTCTGCTTGCACCAAATAACCCTGTCCCAGCCTCAACCCACCAACCCACAACACTGCAGTTACAACCACTGCAGTTACAACCACTTTGTGAAATGCATCCCAGGCATATGTCAGAGGACTTATTAGCTCACTGTATTAATGTCCTAGCTGCTTAATATTTGATAGCGAGGATTGGACTGGTGCAACTGCAAGTGGATCTACAGCCTTTTTAATCTTTCAACACAATCTTGCCTTTTCAAGACGAAGTGATTTGGTGCTCATTTCAAAAAACGATGAAGACTGTTGCTCTTTGTTAATTTAGATTGTCCAATTTTTACCCAGAATTGTCCCCCCAATTTCAAATGTCGAATTCTGTTCCATCACTGTAGCAATTCCCCACACAACTCAGGAGAAATGAAGATTCAGTGAGAGTCCTCCAATCTCACGGCCAAGCCAATTTCCTCTTTCACACCCAGAAACCCGAGAGCAGGTGTCAGTGAGCTACTGGCCTCTGGAGGATAAAGGCCAGCCCTGCAGGTGTCCATCTGAGTTTACCAGGCACCTGGCCAGTAGGGTCTGCTGTAGTGCAATGAGGAAATACAGTCCCTGCTGATTTGGCCCCCTAACCTGCGGCCATGCTTTTACCAGATCAGCCACTCGCAGGTCCCATAGGATTGAGATTTTGAGCCACTAGTAATCAATAGTAATACAGTAGCTCAATGTTGTCATTATAAAATCAAACACTGCCTTGTCAACTATTGGACCAGCCAGAAACCAGAGTCAACAGTAGACTGTATAACCGAAATGTCAATTACTGCTAACCTCTTTAAATTATATTCCTATGTACACCCACCCATGTACACACTCACATGCCTTTTCCACCAATTGTGTTCTCCCTGGTGGAAACGCTATTGATTAAAAACACAGCCTGTGCTCTTTCTATTCCAACTGGGCTGTCTGGCTCCTGGAAGCTCTGCAATGCCCCCTGATTGGTGTGTTTATCTGTGTGGAATAAATCTGTACAGAGCAGCCCCATTTATTGGGATCCATGACAAGAACCTCAAGGCTCTCTTTAGCTAACACACTTGTAATGCATTCACCACTGCCCATATAAATGCACTGCCCTGGTTTTATAGCAGGGTTCACTGGGCTAAAGCCTGTCACCAGGATCTAATAAGAGTGCAGATCTGAGAAAGAGGAGAAACGGTGTGTGATCAAAACAGAATCAAAACTCATTGAATCTTGACATGTTTACTGACTTAGGATTTTAATGGATTCTTGTATTAGATTGTTTTGTGGCTACATGCATTTGCTTTGTTTTTATCAGCACAGACTGTTACACTGCTTTAAAACCTACTGAACTGTAGCACAGCAGGCAATGCATTTACAAAAATTTCACTTTGAGAAGCACAGACAATGCAGGCACCAGAGCAAGCTTTGTGTTGGGACTCTGATGAGATTAGCTACTAGACCTATAGAACGAGATGAAGCAGGTGCTTGATTTGTAACCACCAGAGCAAGAACTACCACCAAATTACTCAGCTTGCAGAGGCAGTGCTGCATGGAGCGCATAGAGAGTCACTTGAACAGGAGCTAGCTAGGGAGAAAACGCATTCATAATCGAGCACTTGAGTCCTTCCAGATTTTGTGGGGCGGTGTGAATCTGGGTTAGGTGAGGTATACCCTGGTAAAAGCACAGTACAATGTAAGGTGCTGCAGATTCAGGCATGGGATGATTTATATACTGTATGAATGGGGTCAGGTGCAAAAAACTAAAGAATGGAAGGATTCACTTGGCTCATTCAGCTTTGATGAGATCGTCAAAAAACAACCACTTCCAAAGCAATCTCTGTGATCGGTATAACGGTACATAAACACAAATAAAAGGGCTGTTGTTTTGTATTAGTGGGCAAGAGGCATTCGTCCTAATGCCTTGGGATGGCAATGAAAATGTTTCATCATGTCTCTTGAGTAAAAGCACATACTGTTGAATGCTCACCACTTTGAAAAGACACTCTTCTATCATAGTCTTCCCTTTATCTCACAGTGCTGACTGCAACCTTTTGATAGGATACATAAAGCGCAGGGGTAGCATTCGGGAACAAAAGCCAAAAGTCCCAAATCAGAAGCAGGTAGTCCCAACAACATGTCAGTGTCCCTAACAGATCAGAACTCACTGAGCCTGAGCTGAATACAAAGTGCAGTATGTTTAGACACAGAGTGTGTGATGTGCAGCCCTTTGAACTGCTGAACCCTCCTGTGATTAGTAGTTCAGAACATCTACATGCTTTCACAGCGAGACTGTACATTCAGGGGATGTTTTTCTACCTTTCTTTCTATCTTTGTAAACGGCTTCCAATTTATTTTTCCTATTTAGCAAAACAGTGTTTTGTTTTGTTTTTCTTTTACATAACATTTATCTTGATTTGTAAATATTATTGCGCTCAAGAAGAATTTTGCCAAACAAGAAGTTCAGTGCAATCTGGAAATCTTAGTTAAGCAATTATTTGAGGAGTGACTTGGGATATCAGGTATCTCACCTTGGGTTTCATATCCAACTGAAAACATGCAATGTCCTCTGCTTGTTGTATACAGGTGTTAAGCCTCATAAGCCCCCATATCAATATTTTACTGTTGTAAATATATTTTACTGTTCCCTACTGCAAAATAGCACTGTATGTATTTTTGGCAGTACAATTGAAGGTAACAATTTACATTAAGCGTCTCTAATTACTGTGTATTTACATAGAAATTGCTTATTAAATACATGTGTACTTACGCATAATTACAATGTTATTATGCATAGTTACAATGTTATTATGCATAGTTACAATGTTATTATGCATAGTTACAATGTACTTATAATGCGTTCATTTTTTTGCATGATCCAAGAGCTGTTTGTTTTCACCCTTATTTTACCTTTTGGTTGTAGTAATATATTGTATAGTAAAGCAAAAAAAAAATCTACATCTGGTTGATGAAACTTGTGTCTTAGGCAAGCAAGGCAACCCAAAGCACTAACGAGAATCTACATTCCATCAGCTTAATTAACATGTCTCCACGCCTGGACGTTTTATGAGGCGTCACTTTCATACTATATCTGCTTCACCAGCTATTATTATCTACATTGGTTTCACAAAAGAAATGTGATCTTTTGTCTTTACTTGACAGTCATGCTTAACAATGTTTATATGCAGCACAGTAGCTCACTCAATGTTATGATAATTTACAAAAATTAATTGATTAGACTACCTGCCAATTAATATGTAAACAAAATCTTAAACACAGAGAGTGTAAGCATCTATTACTGTGCAATAGCTAACTAATTGGGTAAGACATAGTCTATGCAAACCTCCCAAACAGCAGTGCAAAATGAACGCATTCTGTGACTTGTGTCGCGAATGTCACATTTTCTCCTTATATTTGATAAATTATTCATTGTATTTTTAAAAACCTTTCAGGCATCTGGTTAATGAAAACCTTGGCATTTTATATTGATAAGCAGAACATTTTTAATCAAATTGGAAATATTTGTTTTGTTATGCTAGAGCAGGAGCTGGTGACAAGCATGCTGGGCTGCCCTCAGGCTGTAGGTAAGGGGGTGTAGTGTATGGAATAGACCAGATAGCCAGCAGGTGTTTGGAAGATCTTCCACAAAACTGGCAGGCGGGACGTCCAGACACATTAAAAATAGATAAGGATCTGCCATTCGCAAGCTGTGACAAAAATAAACAACCGCATCCCGAAATCAACTAACTGTCTCAGTCACTTTAAAAACGATTCCTTTCTCGGCTGGAGAGAGTTTCGTCCTGGTTTTGTGGCTTCTTGAAAATTAAACAGCAATCACGCTGAGCAGAGCAGCACAAGTGGAATAAAATAACAGCTCCACTCTGTTCCACTCTCGAGGCGGCTGGATTGCGTGGGGCTTTAGGTCTGTGTTTGAGCAGTCATCTGTACCAGGACAGTGTTGCTGGTTACTGCCCATGCAGCCTGGGGCACTGATCCAGATCCCTTATCTTGAAACATGATGAACATGATGAAAGCTCCTAGAGTATTCTGCCAGGGAACACTGTTTTAATTTGTGCAGTGGTGCAACTATTTGAATTGACAGCCATTGACATCCAACGGAACAGCATTTTCTTCTCGATAAGTGTGAATATCTTAAATACCTATTTTTACACTGTGAAATGATGTAAAATAAGACAATTTTTACAGTGAGAATAAAATAAGGCTCTAATTATGGGTCATTGATTGCCTGGGTGACACATTTCTGCATTAATAAATATATCAAAATGATCCTGAGTATGGATAACAGTTTATTACTGCAAAATACTGCAAACAGGATACAGCAAAGGTAAACCAATGTGTTTTCTGTAAACATTGCAGTGTCCTCTGCAGCACTTATTTAAGAGAAGATATCAATACAAACTTTGTTATTAGAAGATCCTTCACATGCAAGTTCCTTTTTGAACTGCAGCTGAGCACATCTTTATAAGAAACAGGTCTATAGTTTGTTGAGAATACCCATGCAGATCAAAATTAGGTAATATATATATATATATATATATATATATATATATATATATATATATATATAAATATATAAATATATTCCAAATGGAAGTCATCACCCCAAAGCGTTTTCATTTATCTTTTTTTCTCTGCTGTTTCTTCTCTTGAGGCTGTCCTTGTTTTAAATTATCATTGCACTTTGATTTAAAAGCAAACGTTTTGCAAAGAACATTACATTTGCATTCTTCAATAGCACTAAAAACAAGTTGTTTTTTTATATATTCACTGAAACACATTGGGAATTTATTCAATTTAATCTTCTTAGTCACTCGCTTTGCAACAAAACATGTTTTTCTTGGTGCATGTTGAAGTTGTGCCACATCCATCTCACCCTGGAATCCTTTACCGATTTGAAAATGCAAGAAGTGAAAATGTAACCTGCAGCAATGAGGATTGTTCTGGCAGCTAATTGCCAGTTGCACCCATGGGACACCTAGAAAGAATCAAGCTGCAATTCAGCTTCACTTAACTGCCTTAAGTCATCATTTTCCTTTTGTAAAATCTGCTTCACTGAATCTAATAAACACTAATCACCAATCACTAGTGTATCAAAACAAACACTAGGGGCTGGCCAGGAGTTGAATGAAATTCTCTTTATTTCAGCCGAACACCGTGGTTCACAAGCACAGTGAGTGGCAACGCTGTGGGGAGGTTAGGAGAACAGCTCACTGCAGACCGCACATAATGACCTGCCTGCTGTCTAAATATAACCTCAATTCATTTGCTCTCCTACAGATTTTCTCCCAAGAATCTCAGATCGTGCTCCAGATGACTGGACGGAGGGGCTGGTAGACCTGAGCTTACCTCATTGGATGCTACAGGATTGTTTTTTTTCGTGGAATTCATTGCTGAGACTGAGCCAGGGGCCCTCAATGAGAAAGACTGACAAGGATGGACCTGCGGGGGTGGGGGGCAGTTAGTTAGTTTGGTCTCAGTGCTGCAGTGCTGGAACATTGCTGTGGAACACTGTGGAGGTATTCTGCTGCTGGAGGCATTGATAGCAGCACTGTTAGGCTGATGAATTTTATATACTGACTCAATGCTGGTGTAGGGAGGTTTTGTCCCATGAGCTGTATTACAAACATCTTCAGCAGTGTAATATTTATAAGCCTAGGTAAAGATCTTGGAGGGAGAGGTGCTTACCCCACCTATCAATCCCTCCTCACTAAATTATTTAAACCAGCCCCCCCCCCATACACCTCTACTTTATTTGCAGACAGTCCCCTTGATGGGGGGGGGGGGGGGGGCATGGTTTTGTGTAGTTATTTCTAACACTTTCACTTCCGATTAACTTCCTTTCACTTCCTTTGCTTTTCGTACTGACTTCTTCAACAACACCAACACTAGCCCTGACGTCTCCAGTAATGGAATGAAGAAGCAATCACGGGCTAAGAACACAGAATGCATCCTCTTTACACTGAGCTTGTGTTCCAGCAGTACCACACATAGCATTCTCTTATTATACACTGACTTTCAGCTCAGCAAAATCCTACTGAAATCAACAACATGTTTAGCTCTCATGAACAGTACAGCAATGGAGCATGCACTGTGTATATTCTAAATGATGTTAATGGAGCACTAAAAAATATATACTTTCCAATGACAACTTAAGGGTCATCTTCATGGTGGACTTGTAGCCTGACAGGTGCTTAAAATCTTAAGCATTAATTAGAGACCCAATGTAGAGTGTTGCCATAGATTATTAACATATAAGTAAGGTATTATTTATAGTAATACTAAGAAAAGTATCTCTTTAAATACAGTATAATATGTGCTGCCACATGTGCTCTCTATACTGCATACTGTTAGCTCTTTCAAGGTCTTTTTGGAAAATAAATTAAGTTTTTCTTGGTGTTACTGGTGCATAGTATGAAAAGGTGCAGTCAGGAAAGCAGCAGTTCTACAATTTAATTTCATTTTCCATCATGCAATTTTCTAAAGTGCCCATCAAGGTGAAACGTATAGAAACCCTTAGAGAGTGAAGCTTGTTGTCCCATGTTTGCTCACAAGTATATATAAGAGCCTAAAAGGTATGTCAGAGCAGGCTGGGGAATCAAATATCCTTCTTCTAATGAAAGATGAAGCTGTTCTCGGGATTCGATTCAAGGTCTGCCATTTTTCCTTTCCTTGTTTAACCCTCTTGTGCAATCATGACAACTTCAGTCTTGAAAACAAAATACATTTCCAAAATGTATTTCTTTAGTTATTCAAAATGTTCAGCCCAGGATAGACCCTTGAACATCTCGTTTTTCAAGGGTGTCCCAGAGGACTACAGGCATATTCACATGTGTTTATTCGTACAATAAATACACAGGACGCTAAAACCATACACCCAGAGCTGAGTAAAGTTAAACAGTGTTTTACAGTGTGGCCATTGTAACGGGCAGTGTGCCATGATACATTGTGTTACACATTGTCCTGTTACAGCTCTAACACCACGAATGAACATGAGCCCGGCTCTTTTGCACAGTGGTTAAGACGCTCGCTTGTGGTGCGCAGGGTCGCTGGGTCGCGCCCAGCCTCTGTCAAGTCAGTTTCAGTCACAATGGGCAAGACAGGTCTACTTTTTTAGAGTGGTGATAATATGTTGGAAGGTTCTGGCAGTGCAATGGGAGATGATTTTATTTAAGTCCACTACTGCACATGCTCTGTAAGTTAACTGGAACTCATTGCATGTCTTTGTCATCATATTGTTTATTGAGAAATATAGAGAATGTGGTAGGAAGTAGTTAAAAGCAAAGAGCATCAGTCCAGCCCCAGGGTATTCAACACCACTCACAGGGACTGCGTTTTTATACGTTATAGATAATGCAATGCTGTGCTTAAATCCAATTTACGTTGTTTCCAATTTGCACAATTATTGATTGTTTTACTTTAAATTATACACGGCATGATGTCACATTTCATTTGCAGGAGCGTCCCGAGAGACAGCTGGAATACATTCTGCTACATCAATCATTGATGCGCTACTATACCACCTTCAGGACATTAGAGTAAACACTAATTCATCATTTGCAATAAAACAAGACAGTATTCTAACTCGTGTATGAATGGTTTCAGTCACAGAATGAGATCAAATAAATTAACATACACAGAAATAAATCATCAAAAACGTAAATTACTAAAAAAAAAAAAAAAAAAAAAGAAAAAAAATGCTAAGCCACTGCTCTCATTCCTCCAGATCTCAACCTCAATGATCAGAAATTCCACTGCAGAAAGGTCTCAGGAAGTGTCGTTTCAGAGGTTGGTGCCATACTGTATATAATTCATATGGTGGGGAATCTTAGGGTACGGTGAGCGGAGGGTTAACCATTATTATTGTGTATTTATTTATTTAATTTAGAGTGCCCAGTTGTTTTACCCCCAAATTTCTTTCCAATTTAAAATTTCTAATTATTATTTCCTCTCATTCCCTGAAGGTTCAATGAGCGTCCTCAGATCCCACGAGCCAGCTTCCTCTTCTACACCCAGGAACTCAAGAGCGGAGGCCAGCAAGCTACTGGCCTCTGCAGGACAAAGGTCAGCCCTGCAGATGTCTATCTGTGCCGATAGGGTCCGCTGCATCACGATGAGGAGAAGCTGACAGCTTGACCTGCTGGAGCACCAAGGCCAATATGAT
Organism: Polyodon spathula; assembly: GCF_017654505.1. Taxonomy (NCBI): domain Eukaryota; kingdom Metazoa; phylum Chordata; class Actinopteri; order Acipenseriformes; family Polyodontidae; genus Polyodon; species Polyodon spathula. The sequence continues at coordinate 34,754,816 of NC_054550.1, forward strand.
GCTCCCTCCAGAATCCCCAGCGAAGACCGGCGACTTCGCACAGCCGGGACGCAAAGCTATGCTCTCCTGACTGCATGACTGCACCCTGCACAGCGCGCAGCCGGGCTTTTACCAGGGGAGCTGCGGGGACCCATGCTAACCATTATTAAGGCTGTACTGAAGCGTGTTTACCCTGGTTTTTTAATATGCTTTACCATACTACTCCGGGCTTTACAATACTTGCCTACGCTTTGCAATGCTTTCACTATGCTGTATTACACTTTGCAATGCTTTCACTATGCTGTATTACACTTTGCTATGCTTTTACTATGGCAAACTTTTACAAGGGTGTGCTTTTATTGCCTGTGGTTACAACTGGTTTAGCGGATGAGGTTGACCCCAGCTGTCAGAACTTCATAAAGAGCAGGTGTTAAATACTGTTACTAATCGTGTGACAAAACCAATTCAACCCCAAAACAGAAGCCTGCCACCGAGCTGTTGTTCTGATTATAGCGCTGGGTTTTGTGAATTGAGGACAGCAATGTTAGACATCCAGCATCGTTAGAAGTGTTGCCATGCACCATATGGACAACCCCTCCCTTACTGTAGGATAGCGATCGTACAGCCAGTGCTTCCCGTCCTTTGTTTGTCCTGTGATTAGTCAGAATTGCAGTGTGTGGGTGAATGCTTCACCTTGATGTCAAACCTTATCAGTGCTGCTTGTGATGACTGATAGAGTGCCATAGCATAGAGGGTGCAGGGTAATCAAAGGGACTAATGAAGTTTCTTTCCTGCATAGCTGTGGGGATGCCAGGTTTTGAAAGTGATCAAAGCTGAGTCGGATCCAGATGGTATGTGCTAGATTAACCTATTGGTATGAAAACAAGTGGTAAAACTTCACTGAAAAGTTCCCAAACACAAGCAACTGCGATTCAGCACAAAACTGTTTATGCAGTCGTCCAAGTGAATGGTTTTTACAGGAACAGGACTATATTTGCCAGGTGTCATCGTCTGTATTGTATATGGTGTGGCTTTATAACCGTTCTGTTGGTTGCAAAATAACATTTTATTTCAAACCGCAAGTTTATCTTAATGGCATTTGCATGCATGGTTATAGAGCTTTTACCCTCATCAGAATCCACAGTGGCAGTACATCGCACAGCAGTGTTGCTTTTTCCACTTGTTATTTTGTCTAGTGACCACTTGGTTGAACTGCAGGAGTTGTGATGGTTTATTCATGACCAGGTCTCAGAAGCCACTCGGGCTCTCCTGGTTCTTATTTACAGAGAACAGACATCATCATTCAATCAAATCCAAATTAAAGTTAATCAGCCTTGTCGGATCTGTTGCCTTCCCTACTGTTCAAGCAAGCAGTCGACCCAGACTGCAGCAAAGCTGACATAAAATAATACAGAAATAAAACATGGAACTAATAGCTGTCTGTCATCATTAGTGAGAAATAAAGGCGACAGGCAGACAGCGTTTTCAGAAATGGGGATTTGTGTCACCATATTTTCACGTATTTGCATTATGAATTCAGAGTGTGTTTCCTATGGTCGACGCAGCCATGGGTGAATATAGATACAGCTCAGAAAACAGGGTTTTATGAAAAGATATCAGATGCATCCGGTCAGCTTCTGTTGAAATCAGGATGTACAGTACAGTACAGTATTGCTGCCTTTGCCATCAGGTCATTGTTATGTGAGAATATATGAGTGCAAGATTGAAAATCTTGTTTTTTAGCCCCTGGACCTGCAAAAACAGGTTTTAATAAGCCTGGAGACTTTGTGAAGAATTATTGAACCTACCAGTCATTCAGAACTTCATTTTCAAAGTCAGAGGAATCTGTTTAGCAATTCCCTTGCTCATAGCATCCCTGCACCTGTTTATAATCTTGTTACAATGTCTCAAACCAAATTGTCTTTCTTAACATTTTGAAGCTTTTAGAGGAAAATTAAGTACTGACCCACGTGCTTGTTTTATTTTTATTTCTTTTGTGTGCTGAAAAGGTGCTGGATGGTCCCTCACGTAAATGTTGACCATGTCATGGTAATAGCATGGTAGTATAGTAAAGCATGGAAAAATTTGTTTAAATAACACAAGAAAAACCAGCTGGAAATAAGCTTGGTGAACGTGCTGGAGTAGATGAAGCAAGTATGCAAAGCCTTAGAAATGATTGTGTGATGGTAGACTAAAGGACCTGGATGGCATTCAATGGAAAATTGTGTGCATTACAAAATAAATGTTGTCTTCCAGATATTTACAGCTCAGAGTAAACAAACAAACATGTCTGCTGTATTCAAGAACTATGCCTTCTGCAGTAACTTCCTTTCACTTTCTCAGTACAAAAGATATTTATCATTTCCCTTTGACCCTGAGTAAGCACCAGGTCACATGACTTTGTATCCTAAGAAACAACTGATAGGCAAACGCTCTTAGAAGAACCAAGGACCGCCAAACAACAAGAGGATGGAATCAGCAAGGACCACCAGAAAACAAGAGGATGGAATCAGCAAGGACCACCAGAAAACAAGAGGATGGAATCAGCAAGGACCACCAGAAAACAAGAGGATGGAATCAGCAAGGACCACCAGAAAACAAGAGGATGGAATCAGCAAGGACCACCAGAAAACAAGAGGATGGAATCAGCAAGGACCACCAGAAAACAAGAGGATGGAATCAGCAAGGACCACCAGAAAACAAGAGGATGGAATCAGCAAGGACCACCAGAAAACAAGAGGATGGAATCAGCAAGGACGACCAGAAAACAAGAGGATGGAATCAGCAAGGACCACCAGAAAACAAGAGGATGGAATCAGCAGGACCACCAGAAAACAAGAGGATGGAATCAGCACGGACCACCAGAAAACAAGAGGATGGAATCAGCAAGGACCGCCAAACAACAAGAGGATGGAATCAGCAAGGACCACCAGAAAACAAGAGGATGGAATCAGCAAGGACCACCAGAAAACAAGAGGATGGAATCAGCAAGGACCACCAGAAAACAAGAGGATGGAATCAGCAAGGACCACCAGAAAACAAGAGGATGGAATCAGCACGGACCACCAGAAAACAAGAGGATGGAATCAGCAAGGACCACCAGAAAACAAGAGGATGGAATCAGCAAGGACCGCCAAACAACAAGAGGATGGAATCAGCAAGGACCACCAGAAAACAAGAGGATGGAATCAGCAAGGACCACCAGAAAACAAGAGGATGGAATCAGCAAGGACCACCAGAAAACAAGAGGATGGAATCAGCAAGGACCACCAGAAAACAAGAGGATGGAATCAGCAAGGACCACCAGAAAACAAGAGGATGGAATCAGCAAGGACCGCCAAACAACAAGAGGATGGAATCAGCAAGGACCACCAGAAAACAAGAGGATGGAATCAGCAAGGACCACCAGAAAACAAGAGGATGGAATCAGCAAGGACCACCAGAAAACAAGAGGATGGAATCAGCAAGGACCACCAGAAAACAAGAGGATGGAATCAGCACGGACCACCAGAAAACAAGAGGATGGAATCAGCACGGACCACCAGAAAACAAGAGGATGGAATCAGCAAGGACCGCCAAACAACAAGAGGATGGAATCAGCAAGGACCACCAGAAAACAAGAGGATGGAATCAGCAAGGACCACCAGAAAACAAGAGGATGGAATCAGCAAGGACCGCCAAACAACAAGAGGATGGAATCAGCAAGGACCGCCAAACAACAAGAGGATGGAATCAGCACGGACCACCAGAAAACAAGAGGATGGAATCAGCAAGGACTACCAGAAAACAAGAGGATGGAATCAGCAAGGACCACCAGAAAACAAGAGGATGGAATCAGCAAGGACCACCAGAAAACAAGAGGATGGAATCAGCAAGGACCACCAGAAAACAAGAGGATGGAATCAGCAAGGACTACCAGAAAACAAGAGGATGGAATCAGCAAGGACTACCAGAAAACAAGAGGATGGAATCAGCAAGGACCACCAGAAAACAAGAGGATGGAATCAGCAAGGACCACCAGAAAACAAGAGGATGGAATCAGCAAGGACCACCAGAAAACAAGCTGGTGAATTTAGCAAGGCAGTGGCCAGCCGCAGGGTGTTTGCACAAATTGGTACCAAAGAGTGTTATACTTAACATAGTGTCTCTAATTATTGTGCATTTGCATAGTAGTTACTTACCATAGTAAATACATGTGTACTTATTACAATGTTATTATGCATAGTTACGTACTTAATGTGTAAATCTTTTTGCACGATATATGTAAGTACACAACTGTATGAGAAAAGAGTTAGCGTTAGGGTTAGGGTTATGGGTAGGGTTAGGGTTATATTGTACAAAAGAAATTGCACATTAAGTACATTGTAATTATGCATAATAACATAGTAATTTTGTGTAAGTACACATGTATTTACTAAGTAACTACTATGGAAATGACCAGTAAAGGTAACAGCTAATTAACATCCAATTTTAAAGACTGAAAAGATTCAAATGAGTTTTTTACAGGTGCTTTCTTTTTGTGATATTTGCAAACATTTCTGCCATTTCTTAAATACAGTGTCTTACACAGCCTATTATTTTTTCTTTGAACTGACCTGTTAAAATATAAGCTACTTATTCTTTCAACCTCACAGTTGATATTTAAAGCTAATGGAGGTTGGCAATCAGCTGCACCTGATCACTTATTTTAAACATCCAAATGCCTGATAACAATTTGAAGTCTAGAATGGTGTACAGCAGCAGGATACTCGCTCCTAACCCCGAACTGCCAACTCTGCCATCCATCCTGGGTGAAAGGAAGTCCTGTGCAATTTGTCTATCTGCCAGCCTTGTGCCAGCTTTTAATGGAACTTCTGTAGGCACCGCCAAAGATATATTGAAAGGGCTTCGAAGATATTAGTGAATCAAAGCTGAAGATGGATTTCTCAGAGAAACCCGGAGTTCCTGTATCTCTAAGGGACATCAGTAACGAGACGCTGATTACATCCTTTCAGATAACACAGGAATCCGTCTCCATCACAAGTGTGGACTTGAGAGATCAAGTACCCTGAGTCCTGTAGCCATGTCTCCCTGTGGTCATTTCATTAGCTGGAATTGATTTTTAATATCACGATTATTATTTCTGAGTAAAACTCTGTACTCCCAATACTTGTATTTGAGCATTTCAGCTTGTATTTGCTTGTGGTTGGCTTAGGAAGTGTTGGAAGGCTCATGCATGGATAAAAATTATTATCTGGTCTACTGCAAGCAATGGTCAGGAAATGGGTTGAGCAGGAAATACAAGTTTGATACATATATTATATATATATATATATATATATATATATATATATATATATATATATATATATATATATATATATATATATATATATATATATATGCTTGAAAGGAGGTATAGCTGCAGTGTACAAAAATAAAAACTTTTTTTTGGATGTACACAAAAGGAATACACAGCAGAAGAAGGGCTTTTGTCCATAACATCCTGAAATAAAATATTTTTTAATCATTTAAACCTTTTGTGCACAAACAAAAAAAAGAAGATCACAGCTATATATATTGGTATTTCGTATGATTATGTTTTTACTATAACTTGGCTTGACCTTGACAAGCAGCGAGCATTTTGTTTGTAAGAAGAAGGGTTCTATCATTTCATTGCTGCGTTATGAACCCACTGAGGTATAGTTACTCAAAGTTTAGTAATAGTATATAACAGGATAGTAATGATTAATGAAACCAATTGCAATTCCCCCCCCCCCTTTTTATTTTCATAGGATTTTGCAGATCGAAATGCATCAGGATAATTTTTTCATAACCTTCAAGCTTGGGTAAAGAAAATGTTTCGAAAGCTCAGCGCTTTTGGTGTTAAGTCATATGGAAGTTAATCTCGAAATCCGTTGGATAAAAGCCCATTACCCTCATGTAGATATTGAATTCAACGTTTACAAATCCTATGCAGAGGTCCAGGTAAGAATGTATACATGCATAATTAAAAACCCTTGCAGCTTTTGTTAGCTTATAAAATGTTACACTGTTTGTCTGGTTGCCTTGTGTCTTTCAGAGCAGGATTAGGGTTGTTCAAGCTTCAGTCCCAAACAATTACCACTGGTGCACCACTGATAGGTATTTGCAATGAGGGCATATACTGTTGACACTAAAATTTCCATCTATGCTTGTCGAATAAAAATAAAATACACTTGTTATTATTCTGGGCTAACCTGGTTTCATTTCATTATTTTTCAAATCAAGCAATCTGGAGAGCAATGTCATTATTATTCCACAGGAGACCCAGACAACACAAGATGTATTGCCTTGGGAGTCGCAAGCAGCAGGAACTACTGTTTGGCTCAGTTATTGCAAAAACACAAAGTTTGAACCCTCTGAAGCCCAGATAAAAATAGGTGTAAAAAAAGAACTGACGGCAGAGTAAGTAACAGAAATATCAGTGTGGCTCTACAGAGTACAGTTCTGAAAGGAAACTAGAATAGAAAATGAACTGAAGAGATTCAAACGAGTGAACTAAAAGAATGTTCCATAGTAATACATTATTTTAACATTTGTATAAGCTTTGCTGAACTCTGTACAGTATGTATGTTCATTAAAGTCTTGGTGTTAAAACTACAGTCAAAAGATAATAATAATAATACATTATATAGCTCCTTTCATAGTGGACCACCATCACAAGGCACTTGACAGAGGTAGGCTGTGAACTGTGCATTATATGCAGAGTCACTTACAATATTGATTTATACTACAGGATATTGATTTAACATCTCATCATGCAGGATGGAGCACAGGAGGTTAAGTGAGTTGCTCAGGGTGACACAATAAGTCAGTTTGTTGTACAGGTAGGATTTGAACCAGTGACCTTCTGATTACAAGCCCTGGACTTTAACCACTGGGCCAAACAGCCTCTTTGAGGCTTGTTATATAAAATGTAACTGCTGTTGTTAGTGCTCCTCATTTTAAATGTGCCTCCGCACAAAGGGAAATTACAGAATTGCTGTATATAAGCAAAGCCAGTGGTGGTCATAAAGGGCCTTTTCAATTAGAGACATGCAGGTTTGTATGGCTGTTGATGGATTCTTATTCTACAAAGTCGCATTCTTAGGGTTTCTTTTTGCAACAAGGTACAGAGCCTAGACACCATATGAGGTTTTCTTGTTAATGCTGGTTTGGGACATTTTTTTTGTTCTCTTTCGGAACCAAAAAAATAAAGAAGCTATTGACAATTTTGAAGCCATTGACTCCACAGGTTGCTGGAGGTCGTCTGTGGTTATGTAAATCCAGCCAGTTAATAATATTTCATACTTGGTAGGCCTCTCTAGTCATCTTTTCCTCCTTTGCCTCTAACTGTGTGTGGCCACAGCTGGCTCTCTTGACAAGCACTTTCCCTTCTGTTGCCATTGCTGATACACTCTGATGGGCAATGTCTTGGAGCAGCTATTATGGAACACCACTATAATGATCAACTTGATTTGCTTCTCTAACTCAGGGCAATGCCAAGTCCAGTTGGGTAGACAGGTCTTAATAATTAAGGTGGCTATACAGTGTAGATTTTAACACTGGAGTTACTTAGATACATCTGTCTGTTGTTGAAATATACCACATAGTCTATTGTTTTTTTTACATTTAACATTTCAATGAGGATCAGAGAGGATGATGGTTTTCCTTTTAATATACACTAAGTATCTATTTGACTGATGCAGCCCCTTTCCCCTGTGTTTAAACCTAGTTTTGAAGCAAAAGAATACATTTCTTTTTCTTTCTTTCTTTCTTTCTACATTATTTAATGTGTTTGTTACAGTTGTCTTTTGCAACATTTCATTGGGAAAGCTGACCCTTAAAAAGTCACATCATGTTAAAGCCAATGTAGCAATTTACTGCTGTCTTGCTTCTAAACGGCGATAACGAAGAGGACGTGAGTTTCAGGATATCTACAGGGTGTTTGATAAGGAAGCGGGTGTGAGTTTCAGGATATCCTGCAGGGTGTTTGATAAGGAAGCGGGTGTGAGTTTCAGGATATCCTGCAGGGTGTTTGATAAGGAAGCGGGTGTGAGTTTCAGGACATCCTACAGGGTGTTTGATAAGGAAGCGGGCGTGAGTTTCAGGATATTCTGCAGGGTGTTTGATAAGGAAGCAGGCGTGAGTTTCAGAATATCCTGCAGGGTGTTTGATAAGGAAGCGGGAGTGAGTTTCAGGATATCCTACAGGGTGTTTGATAAGGAAGCGGGCATGAGTTTCAAGATATCCTACAGGGTGTTTGATAAGGAAGCAGGCATGAGTTTCAGGATATCCTGCAGGGTGTTTGGTGCTCATAGTCACTGCAGAACACGTGACTCAATGCCTAGCTGTTGGAGGCGAGCCTGCTGTTTTGTTTGGCTGTGAATGTTACGAGGCACAGTGAAAGTAAATTAAAGTTGTCCTTAGAGAAATGCGGTGAGCACAGAAAAAAGCAATGGCCGGGAGGCAGTAAAATTGAGAAACAGGCACCAGAGACCTTACTGGGCTATTACCTCGGCCAAGACAATATACTGAGAGGAATACCTTCCCTTTTTTAAGGCATTAGTCCTTCTGATTCTATAAATCATTGCCAGCTTCCTTGGACTTGAGTATTCCCCAGAGCGCTCTGAGCTGTAGCGAATATCAGAAATATCGTTCTTTTCTACCTGTGAGAGAACTCACAAATCATTTAAATAAATCTCCAAGGCCCTTCTGTCTTCTTTGATGGAAACAAAAAAGAATAATTTGTTTCTGGAGTAAATGCGGCATTGGTTTGCATGATCATTATTTCTGGGAAATAGTCTAAAGAAAGAGAACAACCAGTATGCATGCAAAGCTGTAACCTGCGGGCTGGCATCTCTTGCAAACAGTAAAAAAGGAGCACTTGAACACGGTCGTTCTTTACTGACATGTCAGGGTGCTTGTGCCGTTCATACTGTGCTGCTGCTTTTGGATTGCAGTTCAGTTATTCTGTTGAGGTTTAAACAAAAGGTTTTGCAATCATGAACAAGATTAAATCTGAAGATAAAATTCATGTTTTGTACAAATGCAGGTGCAACCTTTAGGTCTTGTAACAAAGGTGGTTCTGGCAGGTCAGGATTTCCAATTAAAAATATATATTTTTGTATTCACCTTTGTGAAATGAGGGGCATTTTTCCAAACCCGGAACGCATTATGAATTCGGAGAACAAGCTGAACCTCCAGCATGGAAGGCATTCCCATTAATCTTCCCATGCTGCAGTGAACGGTTTATCATACAAGGAGCTCAAAGTCAAGAGTATGAAATATATCTAGTCCAATTCTTTTTGGCGTTCTGTCTGTGGAGATCTAGATAATAGAGGTTTAGTTCGGTTTGGGTCAAAGGTTAGCACCCCTTTTTTGGTGGGACTTTATGCAGGGGGCAAGGCCCCTTATAATGTGTTTTGTCTACTAGCCCCTTCTAATGTGTTTTTTTTTAAAGTTCAATTATTATAAGGATTAAAATAGATAAATAAATAAATTACAATATACGGAAGGCATATTTTGTGGTTGCCTTTTAATTATTCAGATTTAAATTCTTTAAAATAGCACAATAATTATACAGACGCAGGGTTGTGCTCCAGTACATGCAAAAAAAAAATAAAAATCAGATTAGAAACAACGATGCACAATATCACAAGGGAAAGTGGATTTAGCAACAATATGTTATTTGTACGTCTCTAAGTATATTCAAAGCAAAGTCTAAATTTGCTTCAGTCTCATAGCATTTGTACTGCCTTTAGTTGAAGCCTTGATACCTGCCTAGTGCCATGCTTCTAGTTCTCCTCTGTATTGCACTGGCTTTCTTCTCTGTTGTTTTTATTGCCCCCCAATAATGACCTGAACTCTGACCTGTATTGGGCTCCACTACACCTATAAATTATTAAACACAATTGCAATGGATTCCTCTGTTAGGCTGAAGCACACTGAAGCACAATTCCAGTGGCTACTGTTCCTGGGGCGTTGCGTTTGAATTTGCATGCTGATCCTGACATTGTTACACACGATGCCATCGCTGAGGTCCGAGTAGCTGAGCTAGTTTGATCCCACAGGAAGTTCAGGTACTTTTTTATTACATCGATGCCATTCAAAGTTTATGAAGTGAAGCACACAAATGTCATTTTCATTGCCTTCAGTACACTCCATTACACTTTGCAGAGCAGCGGTGCACTCCAGTGCCTTATTATATTAAGCACAATGCTATTGGGATTATGGTCAGTGGTGGATCTTTGTACCGTCCCTTATATGAGTTAACCCCAGTATTTTTGCAGTTTGAACATGCTTTTCCCAGGGTTCTACTATGCATCTACCACAGTTTACCATGGTTCCCCGTGGTTATTAATATGCTTTACCATACGAGTCTAAAACAAATCTATTTTCTCAGTGGTTTTAAATGCGTCAGTGTTTCATCTTGCCTGCAGAAGTGGGTAACGTTTTATTCCGAGTGTCTTAAATAAGTACTTCAAGAACATGCAATTAGCCATTGCTGAAGTTTAGTTTCATGCATCTTTCATTAGCCTGCGATTTCAGGTCGTATTTGCTATTTATATTCAGTATGTTTTTTGAGAATTTGTAGTTTCTTGCTCCAGTCAAAAAAAAAAAAAAGACATCCAATGAAAAATACAGAGTCTCAGAAAACATACCCTAAATACATATGAAATATGAGCTCAAACAGCAGTCTAATGAGAGATGCAATCATAAATGGCACGTTTTACCAAACTTTAACAAACAGATAATTGCATATTAATGAAATACTTATTTACGACACTCAGAATAAAGTGCTACCCATAATTGTTACTGCATGTGTGGGAAGAAGTTGCTGGTGTTATGGCACTGCAAAGTTTAGTTTGATATCACACAGGGCATGGGACTACAAGATTGATCGTTCTTTTAAATGAAACCTTATTTTTTATAGGGTGTTAAAAATATATATTATTATTTTACTAGCATCGTATATGATCAGGATAAGTATGTATTTTCCATTCTTTTGGTTGCTTATGAAAAGTTCATTTTCAGATTGTTCTTTAGTAGAGCTTTCATTCTCAATAGTGCCATTCACTCTAATGCAGCTGGCTTGAAATTCCCTCTCTATATTAAAGGCAACAAAAAAGCTATGAAACGTGACCAAGAAATAATTCAGAAGGATTTTTAATCGGAGAGTTGGCGTGCTGGTAATAAAATACCTGACAGCATGGAAGGTGACATCAATCAGCCTGCCCTTTTAAAACCTTTCAGGAGGAACTGAGGCTGAAGCAGGCGTCAGCTTTTATCTTTACAGGACCACCGAGAATGCAAGCACGTGTGTTGCATTGCAGAGCAGCGCAGGGGTCTTTGACTTGATTATATTTTTGCAAATGTACAGAATACTTATGGAAGAGACGTGGAGTTCTGTTATCTGAAAATGTGTGCATAAATTATTGTTTAGCCTACAGGGAATGGATTTATACCTGGTGACAGGTATATACTGAAGGTGTCCATACAGTACAGCACACTCAGTATGTAACAGTTTCAGCTACATATTGACAACCGTTCAACAATGCAACTTGGGGTGAGCTCAGTAGGTCAAAGTGAACGACCTCTGATTGGCTGAGCTAATAAAAAAAAAAGATATAACCTACAGCTCTTTTTTTACCTTTATTTAACCAGGGAAGTCCTATTGAGAGACCTGGTCAAGAAGATGGCATCTAATACAAAAACAGTTTAGTAGCATCGGTCAAAATTAAAAGATGAGTCAGCTGCAAAGATGTTGACTGTTTTGTTTAAGCTAAGTTTCAGTTATTCTTGAAGTTTATTCCAAGACCATGGAGCAAAAAAAAGATTTTTTTTTTTTCCCAAATTCCGCATGAACTTTAGGAGAAAGCTAGAGCAGTCTGCCATTGGCAGTCTGGTAGCTCTGGTTTACTTGCTGCGCACGTTATTTTGCAGCTTGCTTTGGGAATGCCCTCTCACCTTAGCAAGGAAAAGCCAGTTAGAACTAACTGGACCTTGAAAACACGAAGGAGTTAGTCCTCACCCATCCAGCAGCACTCCTCTGAATTACCAAACACACTCTGGTGCTGCAGCCAGCTGTGCTATTACACAGTGCTACGAGCCAAAGACTGGAAGCCAAAGTCCATTCACTTCCTCTTAATGTGCTTCGTTATAACCCAGCGCACAGAAAGGATCTGCTGCATATCACGGTCTTTAGATTCTCGAGACGTCTCAATGTGAAGGTAATTTGAGCTTTTTAAATTCAGTCTGGCTTGTTACATTCTCTACAGTATGTCCTCTATTCACTCTTTACAGAGAGAGAGAGATCCTGCAACTCCTATGACCTTATTGTACTTATACCTGAGCGCCAACAATTACCAGCTGACTGGACAACACTGCCGTTCAAGTGTGACGACCTAAGCTCTGCTGTAGTTCTTAGTGAGTAGTAAAGTGTGACACATTTTAGCGGTTGCACTAGTTAACCAAGGGGTCATGATTGACGGTACAAAATGGGGTGTAGTGAAGTGATCTGTTCCTTGTTATGGTCAAGCTGAACCGGAAGGAAGGACGTGTGTTATGTGAAGCAGTCTTTATTCTCAGATTCATTTTTCTAATAGAATCTAAGCCTAAACTAGATCAGCTGACATGCAATACTGCACATGTAAAATAACAACAGCAGAATATTCAGGTAAAAAAAAAATAAAGCTTGATTATTATTTATATTGTTCAGTTTGTTTTCTGTTTTACTGGTAACACAGGCCCTTCAAACCTTCCTAAATATGTAAAAAAATAAACCATCCACTTTAGGAATATGACTTAGAAATGTAAGAATTGTCTGCTTGATTAAGTTTTCTAATTCAGGGTTCAAAGTTAAATAAAGTACTGTAATGACATTTAAAAGTATTATCGATACTACTGGACTATAAAACTAAAAATACCAAAGGCCAAATTAATGAAGCACTCAGTTTTATACTGTGATAGACTGTGATATTCGGGAATTGAAAAGCATCTCTCCCTGATAATAAACTCAGATAGCGTATCCCTTGGTCGCCAACTAAATACTTTTTGAGTGAGTGCAGTGACTCATCATCACAATAACTCTCTGTGCCTTAAGATATCAAGCACTGTAGACCTGTTGATGAATTAAAGTGTGAAGTGCTCTAGACCTGTCTGTGAATCTTGCAGTCCCAGCCAGATACATTGTATGTGAGGAGACTTTCTGAGTCTCAGCAGCTGTGTCGCTTGCCGGACATTGCAGATTCAGGTTGACTCATTAATTAAAACATATTAATGGGTATTTAAAATCTTAATTGGTTAGATGGAAAAGGTTTTAAAAACAGTGCAGCAAAATCTGGATGCTGAGCGTGAGACAAGTAAGAAAGAGAAAGGCTTTTGGAAGCAGTGTTTTCTGGGCCACCTGAAAGGATAATTACAGTACGTCTGCAACAATTCTGGTCTGAAATCCCCCTGCGGAAACTTTGATGTGTCTGGGGGAGGTTTTGCTCATCAGAACTGTGGCCGAAGGGCACTGACAGGTCAATGGGAGCTAGTTTCTAACTGTCACACTTGCACGGTTGCTTTGTGAAGCACTCCGACCCCATCCCTGTCCGAGGTTACATTGCTGTAAGGAAGGTTCTGGAGGGAGGATATTAAGTTTAATTCTTCCCTTGAATGAAGTCATCCACACTTGCTCATCCCCTTGTCTTGATGTCGAAGATGCTAACAGAAAGTTTTCTGTTTCCTGTTTCCCTCTTTGTTTTATCTTCACCAAATTTGCCTATGAAGCAAAATCGTTGTGTCAGAACCAGGCCTTAATTGATTTATTGCCTTGCTAAGCTGAAGTCAGTAAGAATCAATGGTTGAATAAAAATTGACAGTGATGTATTAATGAAAGCGTGAAGCGGTGTAAGGCCCTATATCTCAATTCTCCAGGAGGACCACTCCATTGATAATACATGGCAGCCGCCACTTCTAACATTAAGGGATGAAGCACGAACACATGAGGGTAATTCACCTTCATATATCAAGCAACGCTGAACCTCTTTCCAGTGTATTACTGTAGGCTACAGATTGACCAGCCCCCACACATATAACCCTAATGGGGTCTATGGAGTTCCTGTATTACCAGATACTTACAAACTGTGTCAAATAACAATTGGGGGATACACTGGATAAAGATTCTCTCAATGACAATACATTTACAGAAACAATTTACATTAAGTGTCTTTAATTACTATGTATTTCCACGGTGCTTCAAGCCCACCCTTAATCACTCAGAGCGTTGCTAGGATACTGAGTGCTGCATCTTTGATTCAGCAACATCTTGCTTATAGGAATGTCTGGTCTCCATTTTACAGGGATAATGGATTTTTTTGTTGGTGTTTTTTAAGTGATTCATATATATTTTGTTTGGCTTTTGTCTATCTGATGAATGCAGCAGGTGCAACATTATTACTTTATTATTATTTGTTTATTTAGCAGACGCCTTTATCCAAGGCAACTTGCAGAGACTAGGCTGTGTGAACTATGCATCAGCTGCAGAGTCACTTACAACAACGTCTCACCCTAAAGACGGAGCACAAGGAGGTTCAGTGACTTGCTCAGGGTCACACAGTGAGTCAGCGGCTGAGCAGGGATTTGAACCCCGACCTCCTGGTTATAAGATTTTTCTGGATCCAGTTGATTGGAACAGCTAAGAGTTCTGCATTTTTGATCTCAAGGAACGAATAGGAATATACAGATTTAGGAGATCTTGGAGACAGGATGGCCCTAATCCATGAAGGACCTTGTAAGTTATTACAACAACTTAAAAATCAATTTGGTTCCTCACTGGTAACCAGTGTAAGGATCTAAGCACTAGGCATATGCTGCAGGTGCAGGGTTAATATTTTTTGGTGGTCACCCACAGCTGTATGGTTCAGACTCATCTTCAATCACAGCAGCGAATGCATGAGGATCCCTCGGAACCTGGACAGTTGCATTCTGAAAAATAAAATCTCATACAAAACTGTGCCCAAACAAACTTACTGATGCGGGACGGATGAAATTGCAATTCAATGAAGTATTCACTGTATGCAATGGATTGGCCTTTAGGTACAATCCATCCAACAAACACACCAGACGGCACCGGTCGGAGGCCAGTGATCCACTTTTTCCACAAATAAAATAAAATAACAAGCAAGATGAAAACCTGTTCACCCTGCGGCTCGCTCGCTGTTAGTAGTTGACTGTTGAAATTGCATAAAGAAAAATTGCAGGATTCAGCGCATTCATCAAACCAACTGTGACAAAGGTGTGGGCAGCTGTGGTATCTGCTGATTCCAGTCTGCTGGGATGTGGTAGTGTTGCTGGCACAAAAAGCCTGTATTTCTAACTTGTGGCTTGCTAGTTATCAGACCTATAAAATGGCAATGAAACTGCAGTCAATATCTGTATTATTAAACGTGTGATGTCAGAGGGCAATAGCATGCTGCTAGAGTGACTATTGTCCAGTTTGTGGGCAATAACACCAACTTATTTTGGTTATGTGACACTGTATTATCAAATAGAGTTGCACGTTTCAATCTAAGGGTTTACTAATAGGGTGCATGCAATTTCTTTCCACTCTGAATTTGAATGGTTTTGAATGCATATTGCTCATAAAAATATGATGTCACTACGGGATCAGCATAGCTAGAAAAGCAATGAATATCCAAAGCCTCATTTCTTAAAAAAGGTCAAATGTGTAACTAAGGTGCTTGACGGACATGATAAGGAGGACAGGGAAAAATATGGCCTGCAAAAGCTGTTAGCATGTTTATTGAGCTATTGACCATAGTATCATGAAGTAACGACCTAATAAATGAGATCTGGTGTCCAGGGGGGGGGGGTTTCTTACTTTTAATAGCAATTTAACAGCCTGGAAATAAAACCAGCTTAAGCAATAAAGCTTGTCTCTTTGTGTAAATTATTCCGTGACAGCAATGCTTGAGTGTGGAACGGCCAGTGATGGGCAAGGAAGGGATTTGTATTTTTTGTCTATCTATTACTTCCCTGCTGTGCATCAGCGTTCACCTCCTCCACCCCAGCCCCCACCTGCTTTTCTGCTTCGTCTAATGGGGAGGGCAGCTATCCTGCATCCCCTTCCCAATGGCAATTAACTGAGTGTTTTAAAAGCCGATTAGCAGCACATTTTCCTGTAATCCAGGGATCTGACATGTTTACTGCTGTACTGCCATAGCAAGGCTGTAAAGTGATGTGTATCAGCACACCCTTAGTAACTACACTGTAACTACACACCTCATTGCAACAGCAGTGCAATAATGCCACTTCAAACAAACTAATAGCAACAAGCCTTTTTAACTCATAGACGCACAGTCCAATGATCGAGATAACTGAACTCATCACATCGGATGCTAAAAACCAATGCACCTCAAACTCTTTTATTACAGTGTTTTTATAGAACCCTTGGCTTGCTCTCCATCCTGCTATAAGAGGAAGACTATTTATTGAATACCAGGTCTGAGTTGCAGAGGGGTCTTCAGCACTCAAGCACCCCCTTCATAATGCACCCCAGGCCTATATATTAGACCCATTATGAAAAACCTGTCAATCATATTCTATCCATCCACACACACATATAACACTGCTAAAGAGAAATTATAAATCACCCTTAAACCTGATAAACTAACTAAATATATTTTTGGTTGTTTTTTTTTTTTTTTCATAAACATCAAACAGCAAGCATAATGAGTAAGTGAACATTGGATTGCTTAAAAAATGTTATTTCTTACCTGGAAATATTCAGTGAGTGCTTTCAGTTATTTCAAGATGAATGTGTCTTTCAGAATAACAAAGCGTGTTCTTTAAAATACAAAAGGATTTGGTATTCCTTTGAAAGCTGGTTCTGTTTGTTCTAAACACTTTGCATGCTGGAGCTCAGGAAGCACTGGGAGAAGCTCAGTGCAACCCTATTGCAGTATCTTGTCTTGTGTGTTTGTTCAAGATTATTGAGCCATACCTATTGCTTTTAATACGTACCAGTTCAATACAACTCATTGATTGAACCTTTCACTCTGCCACATATAGAAAGTGAGGCTGGAATATTTGAAAGGGATTTCAGAGATAACAATTTTCACATACACTGCTTCCCAGGCACACAGTCTGTTTGAATGCAAGTGAGATGAGAAGCATGGAAAACCAATTTTCAAATGCACTTGAGAATTAGGTTTTGGAAGTTCCGTTCATGTCCACAAAACCGGATCCGAAATGAAAAACCATACCGAATTTAGGCTATCCAAGATTTTCCAAAAAGGGAATTAAACTAGAACCAGAACTTTCCCATGAGCACTAGCAGTAAATCTTCCTAGCCTTTTACAACATTGCCTTGATTACGCCCTCTTTTTGAAGTCACGCAGTGCGGATTGCCCCAGATACTAAATAGGAGCATTGTCACCTGGGCCCTATGCTACCCCATTCTCAAGAATCACAGTCATCATGGCAAACCAATAGGCAGGTAGGGTATCACTTACTAGCAACAATCAATGTTCCTACATAAGATAAATTGACACTTTGAAGGTGTTAAATCCCTTAGATAGATGTACCCATCAGCTGTTCAACCATCTGGACATCCTGGCAAGAGCTCCTTCAATTACAGCTCTGTCTTTCCATCTGAACCCATTCATTTATCTCCCTGTGTCAAAAAGCATGCTGTGAACAGTGGAAAGCATGTGTGACACCTTTCTTCTTTGAAAGGCAGTTAAAGCTTACTTTCCTGATGAACTTCTTTCAGTTGCAGTCGAATATGATGTCTTTTTCTTTCTTTTCTTTTTTTTTTTTTAAGATTATGGATGATCGATTTAAACATATGGAGAGTTCCACACACATTGCTGTGTTTATTGTGAAACTTTCAATGTCACTCTGTGGGAGACTTTACTGAAATGATAGTGATTTAGAACTATTAAAACAAATTCGTTGACAAACCATTTGGCTAGGTATTTTTCAGGGTCTTCAGATTAAAACACTTTTCATTGAATTTATTACATTTATTTTAATATTTCAAAATTCAACACTATTGCAAGTTGAATTGTTATGGGTGAAATTATAGGGAGATGTATGTAGTCCTGTTGAATTATACAGGATAAGGCAGCTATTAATGATATGGAAATAAAAACAGATAATAAAGCAGAAGTCATGCTCAAAAACAGGGTAACAGAAAGGTTCAGTTTGTAAAGAAGTGTCTGAATAAAAAGGCTTTGGTGCCCAGTCCTTGGCTTCTCTACATGTAACTGCTCTGAGGTCACTATTCCATGGATCTGTTTAGAAACCTAATTTAGCAAATGAGGTCCAGCTTAATTACTCTCTTTGTAGTTTGAATTTCAGGTTCCTGCTTGTGACGCAAAATAAATTGGGAGAAAATAACGGATTGGTGATTTATTTTTTCAAATTAACATTCCATGCCGTACCATTGCTCAAAGTCAGTTCGGTTGCATCTGCCCCTGTAACGCTGGGATTACTGTTTTAATAAATAGAAATCCATTGGCTGTGCAGTGAAATTGCCATTTCCCTGCCTGTCGGTGTGCATCACGCAGCACTGGAGCTCAGCGGCATTCTTGGCTTCCTCGGTTCATAGTGCTTGTTGTGCCGGTGGGTTTGTTCCAAGACATATGCTGTCTGAGGCTGTTTCGAGCCATCCAGATTACAAAACTTCCAGGTTTCTTTGTGGGAACAGATTGTGTAGAAAACACAGCATTAAAGTAAACTCTGAATCTCAATTCCTGTTGGCTACTCTTATAAATCTTAACCATAGTGTGTTTTCCCAGTACTGCCCAGTAACCCGATGCATGTAATGTGCATTTCCATTGGGAACCATTAATAGTTTTGTCCATGCTTTACCATTGTTCCAGATGATTCCCCACTCTTGCTTGTGCATTGCCATGCTTTCCCTATGTCATGTCGCCCTTTGCTATGCGCTTGCCACTGTGTACTGCAGTAACTGTTAGAAGGATGAAAAGGAGAAAATTGGTTAAAGCTATTGAGCTATAATGATGTTGTGGCTCAGATATAGAACACAATGTTCAGGAATGTTCTGGCAGCTCATGTTTCCATGGAAACCCAAAATTTTTTAAATGATATTAAACGCGCTTAAATACCTTACAGTAGGGCCTCATTTTAACAAGCGCAAGGGAATAAAATATCTAAAAACCCTCTAGTTTGTCACTGTATTTTTGCACATATTCCCCCATGCTTTTCCTATGGTTATATATGCATTTACCCTAGTTGACCCTGGTTTGCCATGTTTTTTTAATATGCTTTACCATTTCTCTCTATGCTTCAAAATGCTTCTACTATGGGAAACTCTTACATGGGAAACCAGCGAGACTCAGAACGCTAATTTAACTCATTTTAACTCATAGAAGGAATCTATGAAAAAGACCTAGGAGTTTTTGTTGACTCAGAAATGTCTTCATCTAGACAATGTGGGGAAGCTATAAAAAAGGCCAACAAGATGCTTGGATACATTATGAAAAGTGTTGAATTTAAATCAAGGGAAGTAATGTTAAAACTGTACAATGCATTAGTAAGACCTCATCTAGAACATTGTGTTCAGTTCTGGTCACCTCGCTACAAAAAGGATATTGCTGCTCTAGAAAGAGTGCAAAGAAGAGTGACCAGAATTATTCCGGCTTTAAAAGGCATGTCATATGCAGACAGGCTAAAATAATTTAATCTATTCAGTCTTGAACAAAGAAGACTACACGGCGACCTAATTCAAGCATTCAAAATTCTAAAAGGTATTGACAATGTCGACCCAAGGGACTTTTTCGACCTGAAAAAAGAAACAAGGACCAGGGGTCACAAATGGAGATTAGAGGGCAAATGGAGAGCATTCAGAACAGAAAATAGGAGGCACTTTTTTACACAGAGAATCGTGAGGGTATGGAATCAACTCCCCAGTAATGTTGTTGAAGCTGACACCCTGGGATCCTTCAAGCTGCTTGATGAGATTCTGGGATCAATAAGATACTAACAACCAAACGAGCAAGATGGGCTGAATGGCCTCCTCTCGTTTGTAAACTTTCTTATGTTCTTATGTTCTTATATAGACAGTGGATGGAAGAAGTGCACAGTAGATACAATCCATGCTGTTAATTCAATAGCTTAAAGGAGCAGTATGTTAAATTAATCAGGAGCTCTCATCACAAGACCAATTAAATTACTTTTACTTCCACTTTATTCATTTATATCCATTGGAAAAATGTGTACAGCAGCAGAAACTTGAAATCAGATCCAAAGAGCATTGTGTGTTACCCATGTGCATGAGGCAATGGGTGACTTCAGAGTTAGGTACGGATAGCTTGTTAAATTAAACTTGTATTCCAGATCTATAACAATGCTGCTTTGTGCAGTTACAGATTAAACCTTTACCAATGATGCAGAGAGTATGGTATAAACTTGAATCCCATTTCAATAACCCCCAGGCACTGTACTGTATATGCCTTGTGACAGCGTGTACTGCTGCATGCTGATACTGCCTGGCAAGTGAATAATTAATACATCGACTGATATTTTATATTTTATTTTATATACGATGCATTATGAGTTCAGGATTAATAAGTAAACAGGCCTGCCGGCGCTTCCCGTGTTCCTCCACCTGTTACTGCACTCGCATCCGCTGTGGAGTCCCATGATTCTCCATCTGTCCCTAAGCTGGCACCTGCTGCTGCTGGCCGTGCCTGCTGCTGATCCATCCATCTACCTCACAGCATGCTTCCTATGGGACAAAGCTCAAGAGAGATATGTATATAGAACAGCCAAAATCAATACCAGAGAACAACGTTGTATTTTGCTTGGTTACTTGTACAGCAGACTCTATGGGTGAACTGACTAATCTAATAGAGAGTACAAGTTTCAGTATTTCTGGGCGTTTCTTTAATTCTGCTTTGCAGTGCTTTGGTGTTTCTAAATAACTTTCCAAACACTTTCAAATAATGGCTGCAAATTCACAATGAATTCCAGCTGAATACTACAGGAATAGCACCTGAATATCTTCTGCACTTCCTCTGAGTTCTGCAGTCATTCGCTTTGAATTCAGTCCCTTTCCCCTCCATCTGCTCCTAATGAATTCACTGTTTATTCTTCACTATTCATAGCCTCTTCCAAGCCCGCCAGGGGATTAGGAGAAGTGTTAATTCGTGCATGCAGAAGTGCTTCTAAACATGATCAATATCATTTGTTACTCAGGAACATGGAATGAATACAGGTAATTAAATCTGCATGAATTAACAGGGCTGAATTCCAAACTTCAAAACTCAGAGAAAGTGAAAAAAACCAAGGCTGAGTGAAGCTCGGCAACAGTGCGGGTCTGTTTGACAAGACAAATCGCTGCTGTTTTAGCCTCTAAAGAGGTGGGAGGGCCTCAGGTCACTAATACATCAGGTCCACTGATCCACAAGGCAGGGAGCCACTCTGACCATTTATTAGAGGTTCTTTCAATCTGTCCCCCTGCCCACCTCAGTATAAGGTCACTTCTGTCCAGACAGGGAAAATAATAAAGCTCAATTTCTGTACATGGCAAAAACAATTAGTCATTAAAGCCTCAATATCTTTATCTGCTCTGCTTGACAGACATTTCTGTGTAATAATTCTATAGTTTCATATAGTATTGATTTTATTTCAAAGGAAGAAGATGAAAATGCCACCGCGGTGAAAGGAACAATGCAAACCTCCACAGGAATAGAGGATTAAATAAACCAGCCTCAGCAGCACAAAGGGAGACACGAATTCAATAAAATGTAATTCATTTCCACCCCTTTCCCTATATCTGCAGTGTCCCGCAGTCATATTCAATTAACATTAATATTGCATGTCTTGACTAATGGCATGTTTTCCATCTTTGCCATACCTGCAAACCTCATTGCATTTGCAAATTAAACTGGGGCTGCCTGCCTTCCACAATACAATCTACTATGCAGTCTTTTGGTATAGCTGCCATTTATAAACCCCTTCACGTGCCTCCTATATATTCCAAATATATTACTGGTAATTAAATGACAGCCGTCCATATCTGGCGACATGTTGCCTTTTTTGTTGACTATCCATGTCCTTTGCACTGAATAACTTCCTCCTTCATCAGACATGCCAGTGAAATAAGAAATAAACACTAAATAAGTATTTAGGCACTAAATAAACTATATATATATATATACACATCAGGATCAATCACTAGAAATACATGAAGAAGAAAATCAATTGATAAATTGGAAACTCACTGTGTTTACAATTAGCTTCCAGCTTCATCAGATTCTTCTACCCCACTATCTGAAGGAGGCAGAAGCTGAAACGTTATAGGTAATTATTATACAGCTGGTTTTCAGGTCATCAGTGACTTTTCCTCTTCATTATATATATATATTTATTGAAAGGCTGAAAGGTCATTTTGGCACGTGGTTTGAATAGAATTAGGAAGTCAGATCAGTTCTAGGTATCCTGGTTTACTCCCAAGCTTAGGGTTTTTCAGATGTACTGCCAGGCTTTCCCCACAGTGTAATCTTCTGTGGATTAGTTGAAACACTGTTCATTTTAGAGAAGGGACTAGAAGACGTGACTACAGGCAGAAAATAAGGCTATTTTCCTTTCGCTGACTCAACCTGGTGGGGAAAGAAGAATGTGTTTATTGTTTCTCTATGTAAAATCAATGGCAGATTTAGTGGTGTATTGAGTGCAGTGCTGACTAATGAGGCAGCATTGTGAAGACTCATCAGAATCAGAGTGGACCTGGAAAAGCCATCAGTGATGCAAGTACTCCTTTGTGACATTTAGACCAGCATGAAATTACAAAAAAGAACAAACAGCAGCGCTCATAAAAAGTGCAGTTTTCCCTTGCTTTCCCCATGGTTATACTATGCGTTTACCAGAGTTTACCCTGGTTTGCCATGCTTATTAATATGCTTTACCATACTTTGCTGGTCTTTATTACACTTTGCTATACTTTTCCAATGGCAATAACAATAAGGGTACCAGTCTAATCATAACAAAATTCTGATCATCAAGCATTACATTAGCAGTTGAACGTTTTTTCCACTGTGGATTAATTGCTCTGTTCACACATTTACCACGGAGTGGCTAAGTTGCCAGTTGCCCACAGGCCAGGCAAATGCTGTGTGCTTTGTTTTCTTTTTGTAAATGTTCTCAGAGCGGTATAGCATGATGGTATTAACGTAAACTCCATTCCAAGTAAGAACACAGAATTAAATGCGGGGCCCATCTCTAATTGAAAACTAGGGCGGTAGAGCTGGCGTAAGGAGCTGCCATAGGGATAGTACTCTGATGAGCATACATTATGTAATGAAGTCCCTGCACGGCATCATTCCGAGTGGAAATACCGGCACTGCTTGCAATGGACAGCACAGCTTCTTTTTTTTTTTGTATTTCTTGTTAGCTTTACATTGATTGTAGGGTCATTTGTGAAAGGTTTCAGCTTTAAAATAAGCATGTTGACAGCACAGTAGGTTAGAAGTGATTCAAGGCTGATAAGCAAGGTACTCCCCGTGGTCTTCAACCCCCTTTGACTAATCCCCCGCCGGCTATACACTTCCACATGTTTTTAATATTCTGTTTTGTATCTGTATTCATATCGCTTTGTCATGTTTTTTCTTGTGTGCTGCACACCTGGGAATAGCATGCAGTTTGACTGGCACGTTGATTATAGCTCTTGATAGCTATATACAGAGATGAGAGGTTCACGGCTGAAATGCAGTCCTGGATGCTGGTATCGGTGGAAATTAAAAGATGGTTTTCAGTTGCAGCACGTCTTCAGACATTTTTGCAGGGGGAAAAAAAGGCAACAAAATATATTGAGATTCATATAAAAATGTGAAATGCAAGGCACCAAACATATTGTAGACAACCTAGGCCAATTATGGTGGATCAAACACCGCTTAGATCATTAAAAATATTTTTCACACCAGTGTTAAAAACATCAGAAATCTAACAATTTATGAGTGTCTGCTGTCTGTAAAATATATTTATAATGTAAAACTAATATGCCCAGGTGTGTCTACATTGTTTTGTATTTTCTGCATGATTTTTCGTTACAGATTTGCAGTGTGGAACACAACTCTTTGAGGGGTTTACATCACTCTTACATTCATCCTGTACACTAATGCATGAAGATATTCAATGAGAGAAACCTTATCCTGCATCTTGTTTGCTTGCTTGCTTATATTTAGTTTGGATCCAAAAAAGCAATTCATCAAGTCAATATGATTAGTTCAGAGAAGCCCTTCTAATACTCCTTCTCTAGATTAATTCTGCTTTAGGGCGATTTGAAATTCGACAAGCTTCTCCTAATGATTAGTCTTATCAGAATATTCTCCAGGCATTAGGAATTAGTGCATTCACAAACTACTCTGACCCACAGCGGATAAACAGTCAGATCGCAGGTAGCCACATGTAAGTACAGCTTTTCAACTCACAACCCAGTGCATTCTGGTAGGTGTAGTCCTGCTGTGAAAGGTACCTGAGACAGCTAAAGCATACCAGAATGCATTGCAGGGTGAGTTGACAAGCCTGAACTGTCCCAAACTGTCCCAGTGTGCATGGACTCATACAGTAACCCTAGTTCTATGGTCATAACAGAGAAACAAAAACCAAAATGTGAACAGAGACTAAAGGTGGGCCCTATAAACACTGACCCTCAGATAATTGAATCATTTGAATGATGGCGCTGTCATTCTAATACTGTGTGAAATACCCCAAAACATCACGTTGGTTATTTGATGCTTTTTAAAAGCCACTGTAAGGCTAACAGTCTCATAATTCTGATTGCTTTCTATGGGTAAGTGAGATTAGCAGTCTTATGACTTTGCAATAATGTTGTATAGCACTGCTTTAAGATTAGTGAAATAGAACTACCTTTGAATTTGAGTTGGGTCATTAGTGCAGTAAATGTTTTTCAGTCTTCGGAATTGCTTTTTTGTGTTTTTTAATTGAATTTGTAATATCTCCCCAGCTGAGTGAAAACAAAAGGAAAGACATCTTTTCTTACTGAGTGCTTAGTGAGATCAATGAAAGAAATAATTACAGGCTTTTTGAGCACCCTTGAATTGTTGTTTAAAATTCAAATATGCGTGGATAACTGATTTTAACAAAATACTGTTTCTCGAAAAGAAACAAAAATAGTTCTGTCAAAATAGAAGCAGAACTAACATAAATCAGTGTTTGGAGAAATTAAGTGTAGTGTTGTTATCAAAAACGCGTCAATCAAACAAGAAAGAACGTCTAAATTAGGCTCTTCCCATTGGCCGTTGGCAGCCTCTGATTAACCTCTGGTAGATTTCCCAGTGCTTCAGGTTCACATGGCTTGAGTTTTCTAAGCTGGTAAAAGTCAACAGTAGAGCAATTGTGATTGGATGCAATCCCAAGATGCAACCAATCAGAGTCTCTAATTACTGTATTTACATAGAACTACTTACACATAATTATAATGTTATTACGTATAGTGACAATGTACTTAATGTGGAACATGTTTTGCATGACATAACCCTAACCCTAACCCTATCCCTAACCCTAAACCTATCCTGAACCCTATCCCTATCCTTAACTCTAACCCTAATTCTTTTCTGATACAATTTTGCACTTACAAATACAAGCAAAAAGAGTTGCACATTGCAATTATGCATAATAACATTGTAATTATGTGTAAGTACACCTGTATTTACCCTATAACTACTATATATACACAGTAATTAGAGACACCATGTGAAGTGTTACCCAAATTCCAAAGCTGAACCTCAGATCCTGCTCATTGGTCTAAGAATGTTTCAGATTGAATGTTAGTGGCAGGTGGCTGACGTTATATATCAAGTACATGCTATGTGCATTGCACTATAAATCTTTACAGGCCAAGATATGAGCATGCACTTGCATTGAAGTGTAATGTCATTGATTAATCTCGTTTCGTTACTGATTATCTGAAGCCACAGGGACTTGAATGGCACAGATTCTAAGGCTACAGTACAGTTCTTTCTGAAGGTGTGTGGGTGGTGACGTATTTTTGGATGTAGTATTTTTTTTTTTTCAAATGCATTGTATCAAATAAAATCATTTTTTAGGAGCAGTGTGCTCTAATTTTGTAAAAATGCAATATATATAAATATATATTTCTACACAGAAGCAATTGTTTTGTTTGGATTGTAGTTAATGATTGTGGCATTTTAAGTAACACTGTAGTATAAAGCATATGTATTAATTAGGACTCCAGTAGAATTGCATCCACCTTAATGCTAATTTTCCAAAGCCTGCGATATTTTTTATTATGAATGAGCATGTTTTACATTTCAGTGACCCAAATTGTGGATGAAATTCTGTAACAACTGAATTATAATTGGAAAGACTATAGAAACATTGGATGGCGTTAGCCAAAGCAGTATGCTTCACTCCGGAACAAAACGAAATGCAGTTAGAGTCACCTACATGCTCACTGTAGTTTTATCTGACGTGAATATAAGACTGACTTACCATTTGTCATCTTGTGCTTGGAGATGTTTGGGTGATATCCACGAAGCCAATCCTGAACTCTGACTCTTGTTCTTCAATATGTTTTAATGAGCAGCTTTTAAAAATGTGATTCTTTTCTATTGTATATGAGTTTCTGTTCTTTTGTTATAACAGCTGGGCTGTCTGTTTCTTGTCTCTATTGACTCAAATGTGTGGCATTGTTGTGCAAACTCAGTCTTCCTAGAATTAGCACCTGGGACAGTTAAAGACACAATTGTTTACATGATATTTTGAGTTGTACATTTAGTAGATGTTGACTTCTGTACAAAGAAATTCACAAATGAAAGCACCTCGATAGACTCTGTTTCAAATGATACCTATCCAGTCTACATTAACATGTATCAGAACTTGTAAGATACAGTAGAGGGTCCCCTATTTTATACCCAATTCACACAAGATTGTTAAAAGCTATGCAGCTGTTTTGATTTTATCTATACTTTATTGAGTGGGAAAAGGGTTTTAAGAAAATACAAATTCTAAAAGCCAAAAAGGTTAAACCCTAACCTTAACCCTAACCCTAACACTAACCCTTACTTTAACCCTAACCCTAACCTTGGATGGATGGATTCACTATCATTTTCATTCATCTTCGATCAAAAAAATATATTCTTCAACATTTGTTCCATCTATAGAATTAATTTAATCGATAATTTCCTAAAACCCTTTTTTCCGATTTGGCCAGTAGTGGGTGTACTGCACCTTCTGTCTGATTAGTGCACGGGTTAGAAGGATAGACTGTGCAAGAATGCAATAAACATCACACACCAATTAACAAGCAGTGTACAATTAAACCCGATCATGGGACACTGCGGCTTTAGGGCCAAGAGATGCTGTGCTTTTAAATTAGATCCCCTCAGAAAGGCAGACAGGTGTGCTAACAATGCACAAATCCTTGATGGGCAAATGGCCTTTTCTCGATCCCAAACGTTTCTGGCGTTCTTGTGTTCTTGTTTTCTTATGTTGTTATGCTCTTGTGTTCTTATATACATTGAAATGCAAAACAAAGTAATAGCATTACTCCCACCAATCATTACCATCTTGTTGACCCTGACGAGGTCAGAACTTCTAACGAGTGAACGCTAATAAACCCCAGCTGTGGTGCTGAATGTTTAGATGAGACAGATGCAGTTGGTATTGGAGGGATACCTTAAATGATCAGTAATTTGTGTCACTGCAGCAGCCAGCAGGTTCAATCAGGAGAATCAGCGCTGGTGAGGTCAATAGCAGTTACACACAGCCTGTGTCACTAAATGGAGAGGGAAAATAATGCTTCAGTCTCCAGCGCAGTCATCTTTCAAGTTAATGAGCACTAAAATGTATACTTCAATAAAGAGACTCAACCAGATCATTGGATTCCACTTGTACATTTGTTAAGATGACCTTGGTCACAGACAGCTTCCAGAAAGAAGCATTAAATGCAAAAACCTTACCTGTTATAATAAAATAGGAGACAAGAGCTGTGTCCATGGAGCAAATACAATGCACGTCGTCACATACTGGACCTATTTCTTATATTTATTTTAGATTTAGGGGTGTTTGTTCAGGTGATTCTGACTGATATGATGTGAAGCTGAATAGGTTCCAAAGGTTAGACCCATTTGTCATGTCCTACATTGCAGCAGTGAATGGTGAAAAACACTATGTTGGCAGGGTGAGGGTGCTACATCAGTGCAGGATTCAATTGAATCAAACATTTAAAACAGGACAATAGCAGGGAAAAAAGGAGGATCAAAAAGGATGCTTCGATCACTAGTCATTCCAAAGATGGTTAGCCACTACTGGACCACAATGCCATTGATTCCCAGAGCTCCCTGTGTTGTCAATATCCACAGCCTGCAAAGCTCTAATTAGCTGATAACCTAATTTGTCAGAAACATCACTTTGAAAAATGATTATTTGCAAAGGCTAGGAAATATCTGGCTTTAAAAAGGGTCTCTGACCGGTGCCTGGAACGACCTTAGTGACTGGGATATAAAAGACCTCCCTCTTTCTTCATTCAAGACCTGCATATGAAGCCCACAGCCCACAACCACCAGACAATATCAGCAGCTTAGCATTGACCTTCTGGTGTCTAACCACAAATGGTTGAAGCGCTTTGTGATGGTGTTCCACTATGAAAGGCGCTATATAAAATAAAGATTGATTGATTGATGGTTATTTACAGGAACATAAACAATTAAAGACACTTTATCCTAGACCCAGAAAGCAAACATTTGTCAGCTGGACTACAGAAAGAAGGGCAACATAACAGTGTATAAGTGCAAAGGGAATGGGGCACGGAAAATAGACAAGGCTGAACCAAATCCTTTGAACGTCTGGCAAACACTCTATAAAACTGTTACAGCACTAGCTGACAATCTCAAAGGACATTTAGAAAGAGCTTACGAAGCATGTTCTGGTGAAAAAGTTCTGTTTGCTGCCACATGGTATGAACAATCAGTTTCAAACTGCCTGTTTTAAGTGTTAGTTTAATATCCTCGATATTCTTAGCACTTAATCTCCAAGGGTTAGGTAAAGTGGAGCAGGCTTGCTTGCTGTGAAATGTTTTGAGCTGAAGCAGAAAGCTTTAGGTTAGATATCAGGTTGAACTCTCACTTTAAATGAAACTCGCAGGCATTTCAATTAAACACGTTTTTTAAAACGAAGGGGATGTTTTCAAACAGCACGACTGCTGAAGCACTCAGGAATAGATGTTGAACAGTGCCTTCAGTGATCAGCAATGTACATTTCTAAAAGAAAGCTATTAGTTAGAGTCCACTTAGTAGCTGCATTCATCAATTTGCGACTGCTGGTGTCAAAACAGTGTACTGTGAACGCGGGCTGATGGAATGGTGCAGACGCAGGGGGAAAGCTAAGACTGAGTCTCATTTGTTGCTTTATCCAGATGTAATTTATTATTACCCTGCTCAGAGAGTAGGACAGGAAGATGAGACAACAACAGGGCATTATCAGCCAACTATTAGGGCACTATCAGAGAGATCAATCAGAACTGTAGGCTTCCCTTGTTCTACCACCAAGTACAGGACAGGGTTGGAACCAGAGCTAAGAGTGGGGCTGTATAACTTGGGGCATTATCATCAAATAAACTACATGTGCAAAAACTGCTCAATCAAAATCATGTACAGTACAACAATGACATGAGTGTGTTCTGTACTGTAAACAACACAGAGGATCGTGTGTCAGTAGTTCTGTTCTGCATTTTAATTGATTGTAAATCCATAAGAACTGTTACTGGTTTCACAACGATAAAGAAAAGCAGGTAATACTTACAGTGTATTTAAACAATAGTTACATTGTAAATACATGTGGACTAAAGCACAATTACAATATTATTATACATAGTTACAATGTACCTAATGCGTACATCTTTTTGCAGTCTCTTGGATTAGGATTGGAATTAGGATTGAAATTAGGATTAGGAAAAGACTATGTTAACACATGAATGATATAGTATGGTTTTTTTCACATGTGTAAGTCATGTAACATTGAGACGTATGACCATTCTTGTAACATTACTACACATTCATGTGTACATTAATGATTCATCGATGATACGTTATTATCATTAATCTCTGTGTCTTACATTTCACAATGGATTGAAGGATAATTCGTCAACTCTTACAGGTTATTGACGATAGTCCAATAATTGTTCACCATTAATAACATATTATAATTAAAACTAATAGGATTGGGATATCAGTAAGGTAGGCATCTTATATATATATTATATATATATATATATATATATATATATATATATATATATAGATATATATATATATGATACTTACCTATATATATATATATATTAGAAACGTAGTCAAAAGTTTTTCAATCAGGAATTAGAGACACTTCTGTGATAAAATCATATTTAATCTGTGAAAAATTATTTACAGTACCTTTTTTTTTTTTTTTTTTTTTTTTTTTTAAATGAAATTATGTACAGATAATTGAGATAGAAGCCTGGAGCCACAGTGATAACATATCCCCTGGCACCATGAGACAGAGGCCCACTCCTGAACACAGGACTAGGAAAAAAGCAAGCAATGCAGAACTGCGGGAGTCAAACCAGCATGCAGAAGGAAACATTTAATTTCATGGAAGGAAACATGTCAGGGGCCTTGCACCATGTGAGAATATATTTATAAATACAATTAAAAAACCTTCCGCTCAGCAACTATTAAAATGAGTCAGATGCAGTCCAGGTTTCAGCAGAATATTATCCCCAGGGCTTTTGTTTGTCAGTTTTTATTAATTTCGTTTTTCGATTCTTATTTTTAGCTATTTTTGAGTTATATGTAAATCGCTCTTTATATACTGCATGAAATCAGTATATAAACTTTCGGTTTTTTTCTGCCACAATATGTATAGTAACTCGACAGTACTTGCACACTTTTTCAGCTGGACCTTCTTTCCTTTGTTGTCTTCCACAACGAAATCCTTCTGGTCACAGGTATATTCTTCTGGGGTTTTATGTGTTTAGGCATTTTTTTGCATTTCACCACAATTTGCATTCTTTTTTAAATTCCACTAGCGTGTAATATAGCTTGAAATCTCACTGGCAAGAAGAATCTTCCGTTTCTTGTAATCTTGTTTTAAATCGGGCACGCGTGTTACAATCCTCCAATAGAAATGTAGGAATTTGCTGCCACTCAGTATTTGGGGTGGGTTTAAAGTATTCAGAACGAATCAATGTGAGATCAGGACGGAAGGCCCAACTGCACAGCAAATAAATTTTTTGCAGGTTTTGTTTTTTTTTTCCCCCGGAGAGAGTGGTCAAGTCAATGTGGATTGAGAAACCATTTCCAGCGTTTTTCCAGTGTTTATTGGATGGAACCATTTTCCTTTTTTCTGTATTGGGTGTGTTTTATCATTTTTTATTGGTTAAAACCAAAAATCAGAAAGTCTAATTATACCTTACATGCAGACGGGATCAAATCTTAATTCTGTACGTTTTTGTGAAACTTGACAAATTTGACAATCAAAATACCCAGAAGGATGAAACTGTCTGTCAAAAATGGTTTCTTGTAGCATTCTTTACAAGGCAGTTCAAAAATCTTCATTTATGCCAACCAGAGCCCAATAATAGGATGCTGAAAGATGCGTAACACTTTATTTTGAATGTCGTGAATAAGTATTTAATTAATATGCAATTAACCACGTGCTGAAGTTTAGTTCCATGTTGCTAGACAGTCAATAGCTATGCTGTGAATGTGTGTGCCTCTCATTGGACTGCTGTTTGAGTTCATATTGTTGAGTATGTTTTTTGAGACTTTTTCCCTCACCAGTAAAAAAAAGGACATAACTAGTAGTCTGTTGAAATGATTTTGGAACTGACTAGTAAAGGATTTGGTAAAGGATACAGCTGGGTGTATATAGAGAGCTTTCCATCTTTCTCTTTGGCCCTGCTGTTTACTATAACACTGTTTTCTTTAGCTCCAGGATGAAGCCTGTAATACTGCAGCAGTATTAGGTGGTCAGTTCTGCTGAGGTAGTTCAATCAGATGTGCTCTCTGCAGGTTCTTACAGCCTCGAGTTGACAAACTCTCCTTCAGAACGGCAGGATTTCATACAATCAGGCGATCTCTCGGCACTACAGAAAATTGAATTGTTTTTTTCGCTTACCTATTGAAATTGGTTAAAAGCTGCAATTGTGAGGGAGGAGACGTCTGACAACCTTGTTATTGTTTTTCCCTTTTAAATCCTCTTGCACTTCTTATTCCCTCTACCACTCTTAACTGCTTGCCTCCTGTCCAAATCCGCCTGCAGCCTTCTGCCCAGTGGCACTGGAACAATTTTTAAAGTGGGGGTGCTGACAGTCATTGAACAAGACTGTAACCCCTGTATATGACGCACCCACGGCACCCCTAGTTCCAGCGCCCTTGCTTCTGCCTGTAGTTTGAGATGAAAGCCTGTTGATAAAGAGAGGAATGGAATTTGTTTGCAACCCAGCATTCAGCATTCTCTTCTCCAGTGCTTTGTTTCCGCTGCCTTTCCCCTGGTATAGCTCAGCTGGACAGTCCCGGCAAGGTGTGGCTGTAGGCTGTTTCCACTGCCTTTCCTCTGGTATAACTCAGCTGGACAGTCCCGGCGAGGTGTGGCTGGAGGCTGTTTCCATTGCCTTTCCTCTGGTATAACTCAGCTGGACAGTCCCGGCGAGGTGTGGCTGGAGGCTGTTTCCACTGCCTTTCCCCTGGTATAGCTCAGCTGGACAGTCCCGGCGAGGTGTGGCTGGAGGCTGTTTCCATTGCTGGTATAACTCAGCTGGACAGTCCCAGCGAGGTGTGGCTGGAGGCTGTTTCCACTGCCTTTCCCCTGGTATAGCTCAGCTGGACAGTCCCGGCGAGGTGTGGCTGGAGGCTGTTTCCATTGCCTTTCCTCTGGTATAGCTCAGCTGGACAGTCCCGGCGAGGTGTGGCTGGAGGCTGTTTCCACTGCCTTTCCTCTGGTATAACTCAGCTGGACAGTCCCGGCGACATGTGGCTGGAGACTGTTTCCACTACCTTTCCTCTGGTATAACTCAGCTGGACAGTCCCGGCGAGGTGTGGCTGGAGGCTGTTTCCACTGCCTTTCCCCTGATATAGCTCAGCTGGACATTCCCGCATTCATTTAGAAATCATGCATTCATTTAGAAAGGGTTAGAGCAGAAATCATGTGTACATGTATGTGTGGCAGGGGGTAATGTGAGATGTTCTATATATATTTCTCTTCATTTTGTTTTTGTTCATTTGTATATACGGTATATTATGCAGTGTTTTTGTTTGGAGGTTATGTTTTGGTTCTATGTTTATTTTACAATATGTTTTTTGTTTGGTGGTTGTATTAGATTGTTTTAGTTCTTTTTTAGTTTCAGTCATTAATAAATGTTTTCGTGGGGGTAAGGATTGGGTCCTTGATATTGTATAAGGCAGGGGTTTCCAATCACAGTGCTGGAGTGGAACGGCCCTCCAGGACTGTGATCGGACACCCCTGCCTTATACAATATCAAGGATCATTTAACAGTACAATGAGATAATTAACTATTTCAGGGTCTGGATACAGGTTTAATTGGTTCAATTAAATAATTTAGAACGGGGCTGGAACAAAGACCAGGAATGGAAGGGGCAACTTTGGCGCCTCCTGTTATAAGGCTACTGAGAGGGGAGAAAAACAGTGGGAGTGGGACTGGCCAGTGGGAGTGAAGGGACCGAGAATTAAAAGAGTTTTAGTTTGCAACAACATTTACCCTGAACAAACCCTAAATATGTGCCTGTGCTTCGTGCATACCTGAATTAGAGACACCTAATGTAAAGGGTTACCATATATATATATATATGAGAGAGTGGCAGTTTTAACAATATACCACAAGATTACAGCTAAAACCAGTCAGTGAAAGATTTTCCAGCCCATCGTGGGATTTTATGAGCCTCTTTTATGTGAAGGGCTTGTCTAGAGCTATAAAGCACTCACTCGTAGAAGACATTGATCAGGACTGCTGCAATTGTCCCCCATTTTACCAGCTTCTTTGAGTATTTCTGATAGTTATAGTGATTTGACGGGTACCAGTGATCACGCTGAGTGAAGTAAATCATATACCGTCTGTCCTTTAAGGGTGTTTCTGTGCCTCATTCAGGGGAGATGCTCAACACTAAAAGCACAGCGATTTTCTTCTTTTTTTTCTTTAGTTTTTTTTAAGGTACACTTTATTCTTTAATCCTTCTACCGCTTCTGTATTCAGCAAAAACAAGAAAGCATTTTAGACGGTGACATTACAGCACAAATTGGAAGAAGCCTTTTGTGTTCTGATGTAATTTACCTAGAAGTGAAAAATTCCTTGTAGGCATTAGAATTTTAAAAAAGCAAATAACTGAATAGAGAGGAGCTTTCCACTTGTTACAACTGCTTTAACACAAAGGCTGGCTCGGTACCTTCATCTAGTCACTTCCGCCAGAGGAACCGCTACACCAGTAGAACCACAGAACCGCTACACCAGTAGAACCACAGAACCGCTACACCAGTAGAACCACAGAACCGCTACACCAGTAGAACCACAGAACCGCTACACCAGTAGAACCACAGAACCGCTACACCAGTAGAACCACAGAACCGCTACACCAGTAGAACCACAGTTGCATAACAACAAAAGACTCCAGAATTCTTCATAGCCAGACGATTCAAAGTGTTCCAAAGCTTTTGTGCTTTGCTAGTTTGTTCCATCAAAAGCTACTGACAAAGGAGACAGGGTTAAATTCTGCTGCTGCTGTAAGCATTGCTCACTGCAGGGCTTTTCTAGGTTAAGGTAATTGCTGTCAGTTGCTCCGTTGTCTTTATCAGTGTTGCCTCACAAGCAAGCAAAAGCATATGCAATACATCACATGAAGTGTCACCTTCATTGCATTGCACTGTACAGATCATTCCACCAGTCCTCTTCATGATCCGTTACGATCTGCTGTAGAGAACTGCCTTTTAACATGCCCTGACATTTCCTCACATAGGCACTGAAGAGACATGCTGAAGAACAGGTTCTTTGTGATATTTTAACTTCATTACATATTTCACCTGCACAGTGTGTTGAGCTGCTGCACTAGATGAGCTGTCCATACTGTGGGCAGAACTGTACGCTGTTACACTCAACACTCCTGTCTGAACTTTCCTCTGTGCAGCTTTCCTGTTCATGGTATTACTTGAATATTGTTACATCATTATTTTTCTCTTCATTTAAAGTTGAAGCAACCAACAGTCACTTGCCTACCTCCTTGCCGCTTGCACTTAATATCTCTGATATAACCAAGAGTTAATATCACACCATTACAAACGCAAGGAACATGTTTTAACGCCATGACCTTATAAAAGTTAATCACAGTATTTTTGCACTTTTACCATGTTTTCCATGGTTTCTCCTGGTTTCTCCTGGTTTGCCATGTTTGTATTGTTTGTTTGGTTGGTTTTTTTTAATATGCTTCACTATACCTGTGCTTTACCATGATTTCACTGTGCTTGATTACACTTTGTTAAGCTTTTACTACAGGAAACTTTTACAAGGGATGGGGCACTAAACCCCTTAAAATACAAGTTGGATGAATGAAGCAGCATCATCATCCATTACCCTTACTATCAATACAGGGTTGAGGGGTAAGCTGTATGCACTGAGATTCATTTTCAAAAGCTGTTGTCCCGGTGGTGACATTTACCTCTGTGGCAAAGAAGAAAGCATGTTTATCAAGGCAATATCCTAGTCTCTGATTAGATCTGGGCTGCTTTGAGAAATGCGAATACTTTCTGATTCTTCAATCCCAGTTGTATTGGTTCCACTGTCTTCTTTTCCTTTCTATTTTTGTTGTGGAAAAACATTCAAACGCTTTTCTGTCAAAGGTGCCAGCTTTCTTATTGCGGATAAGAAGAATGAGAAATTAGAGCTGAGACACTCCTGCTATCAGTCTGAAGTGGTTAATAACTGCTGCAATCGGCTGCCTGAGGGAAGCGAAGAGCAAAATGAGAGATATTCACCGTTTCATTTCTTCTTTCATCTTATTTGGACGATTGCTCTTAAACAGTGATATTATAAAGCAAAGCGTTTTTGCGCGGCGAGGGTGTATAAAAGTTAAATCGTCTTTTAGTTGCTTCCTTTCAACGTGCAGATCGTCTGTTTTCCCACGGGGAGATGGAAAGCGCTTTGAGGAAAAATAACCTTTATTTCCTGAAAGTCTATAGAAACCCGTCTTTAACGCCATCAATCTGTGAGAAGACTCTCCATAACTTGACAGAATTCAGATTTGCTTGCCAGTTTCTTTTTTTACCTGTTAGACTAAAGCACGGCATGAATAAGAACTCCCCAAATAGATTGATGCCCTCTAATTGTCACTGGTGTCAGGTCAATGATAATCACTAAAACAATGGGGTAATGGAGCCGAAAACCAAGGAAACTGCCCCATCAAGATGAAGGATGGGTTTTGCTTGTAAATATGATTTGAAATCCCAAGGGGACTGTCCTGGTTTAAAGTGTGTTTTCCAATTTAAAGGCATTCTCTCCCTATATTACAGTCAGTGTTGAATGGATTGGGTTTGGAATCTACTGCAATAATGTTATCACTTAGCTTGTCTGTTTAAACCTGTGCATTTCACTGCTTGCATAAGTTTTCTTTGTACATGTTGGCCTACATTTCATGAACACCTCAGTAAGTGTGCAGAACTAGATTAGCAAGACACACTGCAGTCAGCCAGAAAGATCCTGTGCACAGTCTAATTAATCTTCACAGATTTATTTGCACAGGATTCACAGTTGCAAATGGTTCTACAACAGTTACTGGGTGAGATCCTCGACAGTTTATTCCAAATTGTCATTTTACTCTTGGAGTGCAAGATGCGCCCTACAGCCTGGAGATCGCAGGTTCGAATCCAGGCTATATCACTGCCGACTGTGACCAGGGTTTCCTAGGGGGTGGTGCACAATTGGCTGAGCTCCGCCCAGGTAGAGAGGTCTTGGGTCGGCAGGGGAGTCCACGGTTCTCTGCAGGGGAATCCACGGTTCTCCGTGCACCAGTGACCCCTGTGGCCAATAGGGAGGTCTGGTGGCCTCGCTGTGGATCCACAGTGCGAAAAAATGACGGATTGACAGGAACGCGTTTCAGAGGACGCGTGTTTCAGCCTCCATTCCCCGAGTCAGGGGGGTACACCAGGATACAAATAATAATTGGGCATTCCAAATTGAGGAGAAAACCTGGTTAAAAAAAACATTGGTGACGAATAAATGGTCATTTTAATAAAATGCGAAAGGTAACAATTACTATGTAAATCCACAGTATTTAGAGGCACTTAATGTAATGTTTTACAGTATGTAAACTGGGGGGTCCCGAGGGGTGTCCCTCGTGCGGTGTGCTGGATGAGACAGACAGTCAGGAATGCAGGTACCTCAGTTGTTAAAAGGGTCCTGCCCTTCTTGTGCTGTGGTGGGCTGCAAATGGTGTTCTTCCTATTAATGCCAATTAGAGTGATTATTACTGGGAGGTTCAAAACTTTATTCAATTCGGTTTTTCTGTGATTGATGCTTGTAGGCAGATAATGTAAGTAAAATGTATGGTGCGTAGGGACGCATTTGGTTATTCTTCAATAAAACCCGACTGTAATGCGATTAATGGAGTTGCTTTATAATTCTTATTCCCTCAAGGTTTTTTTTTGTTTTTCTTAATTATTGCACCAAATAGCATTAAAGCAATAAAAAAAAAAAAAAAAAAACTATTTATGTTTGATCTGTAAATCAGCAGCTGAGTTGTTAAAAATTAGATTTGTATGCTCAACATGTAAACACAGATTAAGGTAACATTTTACATTGTGTCTCTAATTACTGTGTATTTACATAGTAGTTTCTTAGTAAATATATGTGTACTTACTAGGGCTGTCAATGAATCGCAGTTAAATTCTGAGATTAATTTATTTTAACGCACGTTATTTTTTACATTATATAACCCTAACCCCAACCCTAACCCCGAACCCCAACTGTAAACCTAACCCCCCTAACCCTAACCCCCGAACCCCAACTCTAAACCTAACCCCCTAACCCTAACCCTCTAACCCTTTTCTGATACAATTCTGTACAAACATATAGCATGCAAAAAAGATTGACACAGTAAGTACACTGTCACTATGCATAATCACATGTTAATGATGTGTAAACACACATGCACTTACTGAATAAGTACTATGTAAATACATTGTAATTAGAGACACTTCATGCAAAGTGTTACCTGTTTGTTTGTTTGTTTTTTCGTTAGCATTTTGAGGACAGTATTTGAATCACAGCAGTGCCTTCACAGTGCTGGACTGGAGATGAATAGGGATGGAGCACAGTGTGGTTCAACAGGGCTGAGAAATGAATAGCATGTATGAGAGCCTATAATCACCGCTGCTCTGTGTTTCCCTTATGGCTCAATACGCCCCAGCACCTGAGACTGTGATTGCTAAACAGCCAAATGAGCAATTTCCTAACGATGTATAATGAAATGTAATAGCAGTTTGAATGAGCGCAGTCATTCTCTCCGAATCTTTTGTTTCTCAGCTTGCAGTTAATTGCTTTCATGTGCTGTGCAAGCACTGGGAGACGGACACTGTTTTGCTCAGGGGTCTGCTGCTGCACAGCAAGGTTTCTGACACATTGGAATAAATCTGCAAAATCAGGATGCAAGTACATGTCACTTACATAGCAATTCACAGAGGCAAGCCAAGTACCTCGACACACACCACTGGATTTCAGTCTGTTCAGCCAATTGGAGGTCCTTCACGAATGGGTGGTGACCAATCACAATGCAGTATTTTTTTCAGCTCCATAGGTCATGCATCATTAGTCGCATGCGGCCACCTAGAACCAATCAAATTAGTGCTACTTACGACAGTTTTAAACATCACAGGAAGACAGGGTGCGAAGATGGGGGTGGTCCTGCAACTCCCTCTGTGACCTGTATTACAGCGTGTGTTTTTAAAACAGAAAAGGACAAACCATGTCAATTTTGAAGCCCCGGTAATCCAGGGGCAAGATATTATTGCATTGCTGGCCATAGGCTCGGGGCGGCTCACTGATCGTTTTCGATTTCCTGTCTGTTCGCAGTGTCCTTTTAACCCTATAGACTGCGATTGGAGGGTTAGACACTGTAACCCCAGATTTGAGAACTGCTGGGGAAATGAAGAACAAGGGCAGGCAGCTGGCCTGTGCTGGTGCCAAGTTATGCTATGTTCATGCTATGTTGCTAGCACCCCAGTGTCCAGTCATATTTAGCAGCACCAGCCGAGTGAAGCTTCTGTTACTTGGCAAGGACAACAGTGCTACACTCAGTGAGTCGGTGGCTAGGAGTGTCTACTTTAATTCTCTGCCTAAGTGAGTTTGTAATCTTTTCAAACAAGAACCAAAGAGTAACATGGGACTCAGGCACATGCACAAAGCCTATTAGAGAACAGTTAATTAATATGAGGGCAATAAAGACTAAAGATGTATCCGTCTTTCTCTGATGTGCACATCTTGCTGAGTACTCTTTCAGTACCGTTCACATTTCATGGTCGATAGATAAAAAGGCAGCCTTTTACCGTATCTACCACTATTACAATAGATAATGGATTACACAAAGAATGTTACAAGAAGCCAAAATAAGGAGCCTGTCATTCTAAGAAGAGGAACACACCATGGTGCTGGGATTCCCAATGGCTTATCCTTGTACCAATAATTACCTGCAAAATGCAGTAATTATACCAAGAGGAAACAGGGGAGGTGTGGGCCACCATACTCTCACACACACACACACATGCACACACACACACACACACACACACACACACACACACACGCACACACACACACATGCACACATCGCTTTTTGTACTTTTTAACTAATGGAACAAAGAATTCAGCAGTTATACTCAGAAACTCCTGCCCCCTGTCGGTGAGATGAGATGAGAGGAGTTTAAAAGCCTGGCTCTCTTGCACAGCGGTTAAGATGCTTGCTTGTGGTGTGAGCGGTCGTCAGGACATGCCCAGCCTCCTCCCTACTGCACCAGGTTTACACTCAAACCAAAAGAACATTACAATAATAATTCTAATAATAACAACATGCGTTTATATAGTGCTTTTCTTCCACAAGTTTTAATGTAAAGAACCTATATTGCTTTTATCCAGTTAAAACATTCCTATGTTTTGTTGCCATGTCATAAGCACTGGGTTTATATACATTGGAAATGGTAGCAGAGATATGTTGATTGCTTTCTGTTGTTCATTAGAACCCTGTGGTTTTCTTTTTTTTTTTTTGAATCAGGCTTGTATTGTCTTTGTTCCCCCCCCCACCCCCCACCCCCCCATTTTTATTGACTGGCTGCTGTTTTGCATAAGGCTGATCGCCATGATTTATAATCAAATTAATACAGTAATTTACAACACAAATGTTGGGCTGCGTTAATCAATTTTAAGTAAGCAACCAATTGATTTACGCAATCAATGTGAAAATGTTATTTGTTCTTTGCATCAATATCTTTTAAAACGTAATTGATTTCAAAATCAAGGCAAGTTGACAAAGAGCACTGATAATATGTTTTAAAATGTGTATCACAACATGGCCCTTGCTAATATTATAGGAACAACACTGGGCAATCACAGAGAGAGAGGCCCTTCTCACAAGGCATGTTCCTTGCAGAGTTTGGTGCGTTGTTATTAGCTTGCACAGTTTGGTGCGTTGTTATTAGCTTGCAGAGTTTGGTGCGTTGTTATTAGCTTGCAGAGTTTGGTGCGTTGTTATTAGCTTGCAGAGTTTGGTGCGTTGTTATTAGCTTGCAGAGTTTGGTGCGTTGTTATTAGCTTGCAGTTTGGTGCGTTGTTATTAGCTTGCAGAGTTTGATGCGTTGTTATTAGCTTGCAGAGTTTGGTGCGTTGTTATTAGCTTGCAGAGTTTGGTGCGTTGTTATTAGCTTGCAGAGTTTGGTGTGTTGTTATTAGCTTGCAGAGTTTGATGCGTTGTTATTAGCTTGCAGAGTTTGGTGCGTTGTTATTAGCTTGCAGAGTTTGTTATTAGCTTGCGTTGTTATTAGCTTGCAGAGTTTGGTGCGTTGTTATTAGCTTGCAGAGTTTGGTGCGTTGTTATTAGCTTGCAGAGTTTGATGCGTTGTTATTAGCTTGCAGAGTATGGTGCGTTGTTATTAGCTTGCAGAGTTTGGTGCGTTGTTATTAGCTTGCAGAGTTTGGTGCGTTGTTATTAGCTTGCAGAGTTTGGTGCGTTGTTATTAGCTTGCAGAGTTTGGTGCGTTGTTATTAGCTTGCAGAGTTTGGTGTGTTGTTATTAGCTTGCAGAGTTTGGTGCGTTGTTATTAGCTTGCAGAGTTTGGTGCGTTGTTATTAGCTTGCAGAGTTTGTTGTGTGTTGTTATTAGCTTGCAGAGTTTGGTGTGTTGTTATTAGCTTGCAGAGTTTGGTGCGTTGTTATTAGCTTGCAGAGTTTGGTGTGTTGTTATTAGCTTGCAGAGTTTGGTGTGTTGTTATTAGCTTGCAGAGTTTGGTGTGTTGTTATTAGCTTGCAGAGTTTGGTGTGTTGTTATTAGCTTGCAGAGTTTGGTGCGTTGTTATTAGCTTGCAGAGTTTGGTGCGTTGTTATTAGCTTGCAGAGTTTGGTGCGTTGTTATTAGCTTGCAGAGTTTGGTGCGTTGTTATTAGCTTGCAGAGTTTGGTGCGTTGTTATTAGCTTGCAGAGTTTGGTGCGTTGTTATTAGCTTGCAGAGTTTGGTGCGTTGTTATTAGCTTGCAGAGTTTGGTGCGTTGTTATTAGCTTGCAGAGTTTGTTGCGTTGTTATTAGCTTGCAGAGTTTGGTGCGTTGTTATTAGCTTGCAGAGTTTGGTGCGTTGTTATTAGCTTGCAGAGTTTGGTGCGTTGTTATTAGCTTGCAGTTTGGTGTGTTGTTATTAGCTTGCAGAGTTTGGTGCGTTGTTATTAGCTTGCAGAGTTTGGTGCGTTGTTATTAGCTTGCAGAGTTTGGTGCGTTGTTATTAGCTTGCAGAGTTTGGTGCGTTGTTATTAGCTTGCAGAGTTTGGTGTGTTGTTATTAGCTTGCAGAGTTTGGTGCGTTGTTATTAGCTTGCAGAGTTTGGTGCGTTGTTATTAGCTTGCAGAGTTTGGTGCGTTGTTATTAGCTTGCAGAGTTTGGTGTGTTGTTATTAGCTTGCAGAGTTTGGTGCGTTGTTATTAGCTTGCAGAGTTTGGTGCGTTGTTATTAGCTTGCAGAGTTTGGTGCGTTGTTATTAGCTTGCAGAGTTTGGTGCGTTGTTATTAGCTTGCAGAGTTTGGTGCGTTGTTATTAGCTTGCAGAGTTTGGTGCGTTGTTATTAGCTTGCAGAGTTTGGTGCGTTGTTATTAGCTTGCAGAGTTTGGTGCGTTGTTATTAGCTTGCAGAGTTTGGTGCGTTGTTATTAGCTTGCAGAGTTTGGTGTGTTGTTATTAGCTTGCAGAGTTTGGTGCGTTGTTATTAGCTTGCAGAGTTTGGTGCGTTGTTATTAGCTTGCAGAGTTTGGTGCGTTGTTATTAGCTTGCAGAGTTTGGTGCGTTGTTATTAGCTTGCAGAGTTTGGTGCGTTGTTATTAGCTTGCAGAGTTTGGTGCGTTGTTATTAGCTTGCAGAGTTTGGTGCGTTGTTATTAGCTTGCAGAGTTTGGTGCGTTGTTATTAGCTTGCAGAGTTTGGTGTGTTGTTATTAGCTTGCAGAGTTTGGTGCGTTGTTATTAGCTTGCAGAGTTTGGTGCGTTGTTATTAGCTTGCAGAGTTTGGTGCGTTGTTATTAGCTTGCAGAGTTTGGTGCGTTGTTATTAGCTTGCAGAGTTTGGTGCGTTGTTATTAGCTTGCAGAGTTTGGTGCGTTGTTATTAGCTTGCAGAGTTTGATGCGTTGTTATTAGCTTGCAGAGTTTGGTGCGTTGTTATTAGCTTGCAGAGTTTGGTGCGTTGTTATTAGCTTGCAGAGTTTGGTGTGTTGTTATTAGCTTGCAGAGTTTGGTGCGTTGTTATTAGCTTGCAGAGTTTGGTGTGTTGTTATTAGCTTGCAGAGTTTGGTGCGTTGTTATTAGCTTGCAGAGTTTGGTGCGTTGTTATTAGCTTGCAGAGTTTGGTGCGTTGTTATTAGCTTGCAGAGTTTGGTGCGTTGTTATTAGCTTGCAGAGTTTGGTGCGTTGTTATTAGCTTGCAGAGTTTGGTGCGTTGTTATTAGCTTGCAGAGTTTGGTGTGTTGTTATTAGCTTGCAGAGTTTGGTGTGTTGTTATTAGCTTGCAGAGTTTGGTGTGTTGTTATTAGCTTGCAGAGTTTGGTGCGTTGTTATTAGCTTGCACAGTTTGGTGCG
Source organism: Polyodon spathula (assembly GCF_017654505.1). Taxonomy (NCBI): domain Eukaryota; kingdom Metazoa; phylum Chordata; class Actinopteri; order Acipenseriformes; family Polyodontidae; genus Polyodon; species Polyodon spathula. The sequence goes on from NC_054550.1 coordinate 34,798,148, forward strand.
TTGGTATTAGCTTGCACAGTTTGGTGCGTTGTTATTAGCTTGCAGAGTTTGGTGCGTTGTTATTAGCTTGCAGAGTTTGGTGCGTTGTTATTAGCTTGCAGAGTTTGGTGCGTTGTTATTAGCTTGCAGAGTTTGGTGCGTTGTTATTAGCTTGCAGAGTTTGATGCGTTGTTATTAGCTTGCAGAGTTTGATGCGTTGTTATTAGCTTGCAGAGTTTGGTGCGTTGTTATTAGCTTGCAGAGTTTGGTGCGTTGTTATTAGCTTGCAGAGTTTGGTGCGTTGTTATTAGCTTGCAGAGTTTGGTGCGTTGTTATTAGCTTGCAGAGTTTGGTGCGTTGTTATTAGCTTGCAGAGTTTGGTGCGTTGTTATTAGCTTGCAGAGTTTGGTGCGTTGTTATTAGCTTGCAGAGTTTGGTGCGTTGTTATTAGCTTGCAGAGTTTGGTGCGTTGTTATTAGCTTGCAGAGTTTGGTGCGTTGTTATTAGCTTGCAGAGTTTGGTGTGTTGTTATTAGCTTGCAGAGTTTGGTGTGTTGTTATTAGCTTGCAGAGTTTGGTGTGTTGTTATTAGCTTGCAGAGTTTGGTGCGTTGTTATTAGCTTGCAGAGTTTGGTGCGTTGTTATTAGCTTGCAGAGTTTGGTGCGTTGTTATTAGCTTGCAGAGTTTGGTGCGTTGTTATTAGCTTGCAGAGTTTGGTGCGTTGTTATTAGCTTGCAGAGTTTGGTGCGTTGTTATTAGCTTGCAGAGTTTGGTGCGTTGTTATTAGCTTGCAGAGTTTGGTGCGTTGTTATTAGCTTGCAGAGTTTGGTGCGTTGTTATTAGCTTGCAGAGTTTGGTGCGTTGTTATTAGCTTGCAGAGTTTGGTGCGTTGTTATTAGCTTGCAGAGTTTGGTGCGTTGTTATTAGCTTGCAGAGTTTGGTGCGTTGTTATTAGCTTGCAGAGTTTGGTGCGTTGTTATTAGCTTGCAGAGTTTGGTGCGTTGTTATTAGCTTGCAGAGTTTGGTGCGTTGTTATTAGCTTGTCATCAGCTTTCCACCTCAAATACTCTCAATGAACCCAGAATTTGTAAAACAAAACGAAATGCAAAATACAGCCATGCGTGTATAACAGGTAATGCACCGTGTTGCTCCTTGAGGGTCGATTGCATTTAGCTTTTCTAGTGAGATTCTGCTATCTCGATACATTTCAGGCTAGTTTCACAGACCCTGGCTAGTTTAATCTTGGACTGCATGACCTAAATTACCATTGAGTAGTCCCAGATTAGTGCTAATTTTCCCCTCATCTGGGGGATGCTCACTTTTGTTTACAGTAGTATCAGTAGTATCACTGTCAGAGGAAAGCCTGCTTCCAATCAGCTTTTGGTTGGTACTCAGTTGTAAAGGTGAGGGAAGGACAGCGTTTCTTGTTTTGAAATCAACACCTTAATGAATTATTTAATACCTGCTGATAAATACTTTTTAAAGGCAATACAGAAGTACGAGTATCAGCGCCCCCTATTGCTTGTATACAGTCTTTTAACAGCATTCAGCAATTTAGAAAAACTATGATCTGAAATATGGAAATGTAAAACAGTATGAAATAAGGCAGAGGGAAGTGTTGTACTTTTTAATTTCAAAAATGGGTAGATTAGTGTTTTTTTAAAGAAAGAATGAGGTTCCAGTAATTGCCAAGCATTAGGACTGCCGCAAGCCTTAGAGCTAGACCATGATTAGAAGTAATATTCATGCAAAATTACTTTTAAAATGATACTATGAAAGAGAATAATAAAGCATGCAGCTCTGTGATTAAACACTCATCTTCTCTGCAACTAAATTTGTTTGAAATTTACACTGATACCAGAGCTGCCTTGCGTTAACCTTTAATGAAACCATCGTACAGCTGCACTTTCTCCTCTGCAAAGACAATCTCCTTTAAAACATTCAAGCAATATCGAACTTAATGAAATCATTATACAGCTACACTTTCTCCTCTGCAAAGACAATCTCCTTTAAAACATTCAAGCAATATCGAACTTATCTTAATTAGGTTTAATTGGAAAAGTGCTTCCTCTGGTCCACTGCCAAGACTCAAGAAATATGCAAGAGTATTCATTACTCTAAATAGAGACCGCTCTAAAAGGACCTTGCTCCAGCTGTTTTAATGATTTAAACAGCCTTTATAGTTCATTTATAATTTTTTTTTTTTTGTTGCTTTATTTTCACTGTGTTTTTGTTGTATGTAGAACAGTGATGGGAATAAGACTCCCATTGCATAGCACTTTTGATCCATTACTAGTTTTAGTTTGAGTTTAATAAGACTCACCTGAGCTTATACACTCTGGTCAATCAACCATGTATTATAACATGGAATGGGTGAAACTGCTATGCAAAGGAGTCTTATTTCTATAGTAACATCACAGCATCAATACAATGATCCCTGGGGGATACCATCATCGGGAATTTCCCTGTTCAGAGCAATAAATAGACCCCAGTTAAAAACAGGCGGTTTCTTGTTCTTTGTCCCTTTAAGGAATTTTTTGGTCTTGTTATAAACAGAGTGCCCAATTATTTTACCCCTGATTTTCTCCCCAATTTAGAATGTACAATTACTTTTTTCCACAGCAATTCCCCACATGGCTCAGGAGAACTGAAGGTTCAGCGGGCGTCCTCTGATCCCACGACCAAGCCAGCTTCCTCACCTATACCCAGGAACTCGAGAGCGGTCAGAGACCTACCGGCCCTTGCAGGTGTCTGCCTGAGCTCAGAGGGCGTCTGGTTGATCGGGTCCACTGTAACACGATGAGGAGAAACAGTCCCTTCCGGTTTTGCCTCCCTAACCCTCAGGGGAACCAGAGCCAATGCGACGCTCCCTCTGGAAACCCCAGTGGCTTCCACAGTCAGGACCTTTTCTTCTGATCCGGTTCTTCATTGATGATTAGCATCACCAGGTGGTGGAAAATTGTAACCGAGCTATATATTTCTTAAAAAGGGAAACACGCATTTTCTTGAGACATTCACTCACAGCCAAATCAATGTTCAAAAAACGAAACACTTTAGCACACGCGGATTTACCAGTAAAGGTTAAGGAAATTATTTTCAATCAATTTATTCCTGCAAGCGAGTGTGGCTTGGACTACCACTTCCCTTTACAGTACTGGAAACAGTAGCGGATGCTTTAATGAAAGTGGCAGAAAGTTTCTAAGCATATAAATTGGTGGATTTTAACAAACCACTTTACATGAAACTAAACTAGCTGATTGCTTGTATATTCATGTTGTTTAACTTGCTTGTTTAAATGATCAGCCCTATTGTAAACATGTTCCAGATAGTCATGTGATTGCTGCAATACAGTGGCATTGCTGTGGCATTAACTGCTGTACTATCCAAAGAGCACCGTTGTACTGCTGCTGTAATAAATCATACAATCGTAATGCAGAACACTGACAAAGCTGACAGAATGGTTTCAAATCAATTAAAGAAAGCAAGACTGGAGATAAGACTGAGAGAGTACAACAATGCTACCCATGCAGTTAGTTGTCAGGACTATGGTCAAATAAACAAAAGCATTGATGTGCCATCAGCAAGTTTTATTGTTTTGACTCTTTAGGTGCTTTAGAAATGATCAAACGTGGCTGGCTGCAGCGGGGAGGCGTCTGTGTGTTGTCTTGGAGCTAAAAAGCATATTTTAAAAAGCGGGCTACAGTTTGTTCGAAATATACATAACACAATAGAAAAACAGAAAATGTTCATGCTGGCTTTATTAATGACTTGTTGAAGGTAGGTGTCTGGACTCTTTTATGTTTCCTTTCTTCCTCACTATAATTATTCTCGCAGACTGCCCACATGGCAATGATGCATCGTGGTGCTTCACTGAGCTACTGCTCTACCTCTGGCTACTCAGCTGCTAATACCCTATTGTTCACCGGCTGATCTGTTCATTTAGATGAGATTAAGCAGATAGCAATAAATAGTAATACCCTATTCCTGATGTGAAGAGTCCTAACAACACTGGAACGATGACTTATCTGAGAAAAACACATAGACATTATGTATGGCAAATTATATGCGGTCACACTTTACATGAAGTGTCTCTAATTACTATGCATTTCCATAGTAGTTACTTAGTAAATACATGTGCACTTATACATAATTACAATGTTTTTATGCATTGTTACAATGCACTTAATGTGTCAATCTTCTGGCATTTTATATGTAAGTACACAATTGTATCAGAGAAGGGTTAGGGTTAGACTGCCATTTGAGCTCATATTTCATATGCATGTTGAGCATGCATATGAAAGCAAGAATAATAGGTCCTTCCATCACAGCAGTTATTACAAAGGCTGATTATGGCTCAGAATAGGCCGTCTTGGTTTTTTATTCTTCCCCATCCAAGGTGCCAGTCAATGTGATTGTTTTTAATGACAGCTCTGATAACCTGCTGTGCTAGGCAGCATGCCTGGACCAATCAATAGTTTTTTTCCATAGCAACAGAATATATTTTGAAAGAAGATACTAATAATGCATGTGGCATTGATCTTACTCATGACATTGAAAATATAACGCTTGCAACGCTGGCCAGGATTACCTTTGAAAAATAGCCTATGGGTAAGATTATTGGATTTGATGTGAAAACCATGCCTTGTTTCATAAAGCATATTGAGCAGAAAATAATGTAGCAATTTTCTGATAGCCTATGAATTTTAAAAGGATTTGTTTATTTATGATTGCCGCAAGCGCAGCTCCAATTGTGAAACTGTCTGTAACACTGCGCCTTTGGTCATGCCAGGAAATCGGCTCTTGAAAATCTCAGAAAATAAGCAACGCTGGCTCTGGTCATATATTCAAGTCAAGATATATCAGGTGTTCTTAAAAAAGATAAAGTTGTTCATCCTTGGGGTTAAATCATTTTATATAAAAAAAACAGACTGCACAGACCAAAGATGGACTCCGAAACCAACTAATGCCTTCCCAAACCAAAGATGGACTCCCAAACCAAAAATGGACTGGCCAAACCAAAGATAGACTCCCAAACCAAAGACGGATTGCCCAAACCAAATATGGACTCCCCAAACCAAAGACAGACTGCCCAAACCAAAGATGGACTCCCAAACCAACGACAGACTGCCCAAACCAAAGTGGGACTGCCCAAACCAAAGATTGCCCAAGCTGGCAAAAAGAGTCCTTTTATCTTTTGCACCATCGACAGCATGCATAGGTTAGAACCAGTAGGTCGTCTATACACAATATATCTTTTAAAACAAAACATTTCAATTCTACGTAACATTCTCGAAAGCACAGTACAATGGAATATATGCTCTACCTTCACCATGTTTACTGCAAGCACTTTTAATCCCCTTTTTCCCTCTTAAAAAGACAATTGAATTCGATCCAAAGCCGTTATACATTTGTTTCACGGCAACAACAGTTTTTATTATTTTAATAATTGTTTTTATTATTATTACAGACTCATCGCAAAGAAAGGGAAGTAAAATAAAATTTCTGAAAGGGCGCGTTACGAAAACAGAATTCACCTTTGAAACAATATCCATTCTGACCTTCTCGCTCTTACACATCGAGGTGCAGGCTCCAATTGGAATCATCTATCAAAATCTCACTTTTAATTTGCACTAATAAAGGTTTGCATGTTTGATTTCTGTAAGGTTCCGCTGGACAGTTATACCTGGGCAATCAATCAAATATCCAATTGTCTAAATCCAAAACATTGTGAGGATGTGTATTTTTTATTTGAAATAATTTTGTTTGAGACCATCCATCAAATGATCTTCAATAGCAATGCCACGTCACTAGAATTACAAAGCAATACTAATGACAACAAGGATGGAAATAAGACTCCCATTGCATAGCAATCTCATCCATTCCTGGTTTTACTATGAGTTGAATGTCACACCTGAGCTTGTTACCTATACACTGTGGCTAATCAGGTTCATAGTAAAACCTGGAATGGATGGGTGAAAATGCTATGCAACAGGAGTCTTATTTTCATCCTTGGATGACGATAACATTTTTAAAAGGTTTCATGAAAAAAAAACTGTATTGAGATTTTGAAAGCCTGTGCGTGTGTAGCAGGGCAGAGGCTGGGAGCGAACAGACTATCCCGTTCCACCAAAAGCGAGCGTATTTAGCACAAGGCAAAAGAGCCGGGCTCATCTGCGATCGTGGTTTCAAAGCTTTTAACCTCATCTCATCTCTGTCTCAGGGACAGGACAGAAAACTAATTTAGGAGGTCAGTGAACAAAATAGTCTAGTTTAACTCATTTTGTGATTTAAATGTCTCTCTAATGAAGATGTATGGACTGTATTTATGTGTAATATGTACCCTGTTTTTTGGGAGTGAAATACATTAAGATTTCCCGTAAGATTAATATAGCTTCCAGTCAACAGAGTGTGTTGACATGTTTTTTTAATATAGCCCTTTTTCTGCATTCAATATCAAACTCCTTTCTGTGCCCCATGCCTTTCAGATAAACCTATACGTCCTCAGGGCAACATATTCTTTCCCCAGCAATGTTCACGCTGGTGGATTTACTAAGCATGTTTACAAGGACATGCAGAAATGATCCGTTACGCTTGAATGAAAAGACTATTCCAAAGAGATCAGTATGAGTCTCCACAATGAAAATGCCATCATTTCCAGTATTTTGTGTTGGTTCGTTCTGCTCTTTCAACCCTTTCGTTTCATTTGGTTCATTAAGCGATAGGTACGCTGTACAAGGCACATTGTGTTCTGAGTGGATACAAACCCAGACTGCAGGTTTTCATGTTTGCAAATAGCCAGGGAAAAGTTTGTACAGCCAGAACCACCTCTCCGTGGAATCACTCAGCAGCATTCTTGGACACATTTACAGAGAAGGGAAATGTTGCTGCAAATGAAAGATTATGAAGGCCAGCAGGAAGCAAATGCTGTCAGCAATCCCACACATGGAATGAAGCGAGTGTGTTCTCCCTGTCCTTGCTTCTGTATGCTAAGCAGCCCCAAGAAAAGGTGCCCAATTAAAAGCTCAGTGATTTGAGACGTGTGCTCTTACCTGGGTTGAGCAAGCCACTTGAAGCTGCTTAAAATAATACTTGTCAATTCCACAAAAAAAAAAAAAATTCTCAAATTCTGCCACAGAAAAGCTGAATCTCTCAACTGAGGCATGATGTCAGAGACGAGAGACGCCCTCGTTGGTGGAGCCGATGTGATTTGCTATTAATCAGGGATTAAACCCCGGATCAGGGTCATAGTCCCCTCAATGGGATTTTTACACTTCACATTGTAACCGCAGAAAAGCATTAGATTTTCCAGTTGAGCTAATTATCAGTGGTAAAACAGTGGGCTGCAGCGTTTTCATAAAGACACACAGCTCATATCTCATATCATGGAAGAGAGACTTCCTCAGCATTTGAAGTTTGATAAGGTGCCTGGAAGAGGCTTCTTAAACTAGTGTGGTTCTGTACTTACCTGCTGCCAAAGCAAACCAAGAGAAGAACCAATATTAAAGGTTCATAGCTATCATTGATAACAGGGGTGGCGAGGTCCACTCCTGGTCTTTCTTCCAACCCTGTTCCGAATTGTTTAACTGGACCAATCAAAACCTTCATCCAGACCCTGAAATAGTTAATGATCTCATTTTACCTGTTAAACCTGGAGTGGAATGCCCTCCAGGACTGTGATTGGACACCCCTGATCTATAATGATCTTCACTTAAAATACATTTCTGTTTTAAGATGGACAGTTTCTATAAAGTAGTTGTTGTTTGAGATTGTAGGCATGGTCAGAATATTGTATAATTCAATTTCAGTGCAGTTTCCATCCTCAGACTGTGTATTCACTTCATTATTATTCATTTGAAAGACCTGCATTACAAATGAGACTGCAGCTCATGAATAGTTTTTCTCCTTTGTCTGTATTTGTTTTAGAAATTCCTAATGTACTCTCAGATCCCATATAAAAGCTTACCATAGCAAAAACATAGCACAGTGTAATTTCACAGTAAAAACATTTGAAATCCAAGCGAGGCATGGTAAAGCATATTCATAAACATGGCAAACCAGGCTAACCTATGGGAAACGCATTGTATAACCAATGGGAAATGCATGGGAACACTGCAAGAATTCTGCGCAAAATACACAGTAAACCTTTATAAGGGATGTTTTAGAAAAAAAAAGCAATTACACTAACATTATATTCGTCTCATATATGTATTTATTTTTAGAGTTTGTTGGTATAGAGTATAGGAAAATGAATGGAGAACCTGATGGATTCAAACTTGTTCAGAGAAAACATTTCACTTCCTATGGTAAAGTGCATCTACAGGGAACTGCTGAGATAAAGACAGATATACGAGTATGCTGCCTCCCCTCAGTACAGCCAAAATCCATTCAGCTCTGATGCACTCAGAGTACCCTTCAGGGCAGCTTGTCTGGGAAGCGTATTTATTTAAAGATATTGAAGATGAAATATTGAAGATGTCTTCTGTAACTTGAATTCCTTTGAAATTACTTATCAGAAGTGAAATCAGTGGAGGTTGTTGTTGAATTTGATGTGTGTTTGTTTTTTGTCGAAATGTATTAATAACCCAATCTTGGCTCTTGTGAATTGCAATCTTGCAAGCCTGGCAGTCGGAGGCGTTGTAATGTTCCGTGTGATCTCAGCGGCACGGCTTCTCTGCGTGGCTGACATGCCCTGTGTGCACTCCTCTTCAGGTGCCTCCTGTTTCCTCTCTGAGCTGCATTGTATATTATTAATAACTGTGAAGTCTTTCTGCCCGTTTTCTTTGACTCCAGAGTCTGTTGTCCTGGGATGATACAACAGCACAGTCTCGATTCACCTCTTCGTTTTGTGTTTTATCATTCCTATTCATTTCCTGTTTTCTTCAGTTGTTTTATTATTATTATTATTATTATTATTATTATTATTATTATTATTATTATTATTACTTTGTAATTTTCATTACTTCTTGATGCTGCAGACTTCTTTGTGTTTCAACCGCCATGTAAAGCGCTTTGAGATACTGTGGTGTGAAAGACACTATATAAATAAATTGAATTGAATTGAATTGATTTCGTCCTGAAGAGTCCATTGACAGCAGCAGCCTGTCCTGTGCAGCGCACCTGGAAGCAGAATAATATGAAAACCACATCCGTTTAGAAGGAGGCCGTTCCAAACGTCCCCATGAACCACGGGGCGCACATTTCTCTGATTGTTTGCATAAACAGAGGAACAAAGAACCCCAAAAGCTATAGCGTGTCACATACTTTGAAAATGCAAAGTCCAGCAGACAGCTATAAAATATAATCAGGCTGTAAAACTGTCCAGGGTCTAGAAGACTGTATACCGATCCATACTTCAGAAACACAGAACTGTTCCTGAAGAGAAGCCAGCACTACACCTTCTTGCATTGTATGCGGTCTGGTTAAAATCAAGACCCCAGCTAGTAGGGTGGCTGCTTGTCCTAAATGGAATTTCACAGTTGTGTTTTGCAATAACCGTTCAAACGGACCTGAAGCAGTTGCAGGTTTGCTTTTTTTTAAAAATGCAATCAATAAAAAAACCCTGAAGCAATTGTGATGGCGCAGTGATAACATACCTAGCATTTAATATGAGATTGAAGAACAAGGCTGCATCGCTGGTTCTGCATGCAAAGTCGCTGCATTTATTTTTACATTTTATTGAATGCTTTTTTTTTGATTTGCAGTTCTGAGATGACCGTTGAGTCATCAAGAGCACACTCAAACCCTACCCAGGACTGTGCATTTGTGATCCCTCTGCCTTACCGTACCTAATGGGCCCTGCTTTACCTGCTCCAGATGAGTCATCACTCCGTGCACAAGCTGTGTATGATTCACCAATGTGATGTATCCTCTAACATCGGATTGTGCCCTTGTCCATAAAGCATGATGTTATGAGACCGCTTTGAATTTCACAAAGCGTTTTTGCAACTGATGGAGCAGTGATGAAGTTTACTGGAATTATACTGAAAAGCCAGCGGAGCGCCTTTTCCTGTCCAGTACGAACCCATTATTTTTATTTTTTGTATTTACTGGGGGAGAGCTGCCAATCCAATCTAACTCTCTGTCTGCGAAGAAGCTCCCCTATTTTGCTTTCTGAACGCCATACTGCTGCTGCTGCTATGTAAATCACAGTGCCTCTCAATCCTGATGCTGCTGTTTCTTTCCTGTTTCATTAGTCCTTGCTGGAACATCTGGGCATAAGGCAGCACTGTGGAGTAAATTTAAATGTTATTCATGTACGACAAAATCACTGAAGGAGAGGAATGAATATCAAACACTGTGCTTGTTCTTTTTTTAACAACCACTGAGTTTTTACAGGTTGTTAAGCAATGATAAATGCACAGCGAATGCCCCGGGCACTCTGCCTATAAAGACCACTAATAATGGATAGTGAGTTTTACTGAAAGGTTGAATGGATTATTTTTGCATTTTCATATTAAATGTGGATTTATTCAGGACGGCTGGTTTCACAGATCCCAATCTTGGATTACCTACCTAAACTAACATTGGGTAGTCCAACATTAGCACTAATCTGGGTCTGTGAAACCAGCCAAAAATCAAAACTCTTTAAGTATATATTACTTTGCCCTTCAAGCCCTTCAAAGGAATTAGCTTTCCCTGGATGGAATCTGAGTGCTTTAGGTCTTTAAATGGGAGAACATTGGTGAAAAAAAGTGTTGCTTTTCTACTTTTGTTACTAAATGATTGATCCACCTGACTCAATACAAGGAACGCTGTCTGAATAATTTGAATTGTTTTCTGTGTGCTGTCTGGATTGATACTATCATCAGTCTGGACTCTGTGGGTCACTGCACTGTTTCGAGAACAGTCAGTACATGCAGCAGGTCATTATTGGAGGCTCAGGGGGCAAGTAGATCAAAATCTTTCCTGCAGGGAAGTGACATTTTGGGAAGTTTGCAAACGTCCCCCAAACTGAACTTCCCTCCAAGTCGATCAGCACAGCTTCATGCAACTTACTGGTAACTGAAAATTCACAGCGTGTCGTATTGCAATTTGGGATGGTACCTACACACCGGTGCTCGATCTAATTAAATTGGCCAAACTTCCATGAACTTCCTGTTAAGAAAAACTTCCCGTAATGAAATTAGTTAGTGAAGACATTTTCTCCAAGATGCTTTGCTTTGGCCCGCCAGCATAGAAATGTGGCCCCAGCAGAAACAGTGCGCCTGCTCAAAGAGCTACAATCAAACGAGGGGTGCGCCAACAGGGGGCTACCTGCAGCTCTTGTGATGCATCAGCCTCCCGGATTAAGAGCAGCTGGGCTAACCTGCGGGCTGGCCTGTGTGTATCATTCCAATAAGATCACAGCACACTCTTCACCAGCACATTTCAAATCCCATGCAATTTATTCCTCTCCTCGCTTGTATTTGTATTCTCTCTTGGGAGGTCAGACATGTTTATCGTTGTCATCACCGGACCTCAGATATAAACTGAGGATTCAATTCTATTAGCTCTGGAGATAGTGTGGATAGGCATGTAGGGCTCTGTGCTGTTATCTCCTTGAAACACAGATGAGATCTTTTGGAAAAGCAGGAGGCTGGAATGAAATCCGATGCAGACAGCGCAGAGTAGTAGAAGACTGGCCTTTTTCTGCGATGGCCACAGAGATTGTTATCAAAGTACATTGATACAGTAGGCTGGCCAATGGAAGCGCTGACATGAATAATGCTTTGAGAATTCACAAAAACAAGGAAGACAATCTTTAAAAAAAAAAAAAATTAAATGTATTCTCCTTTGCAAGCCAGTGCTGGAACAATGCTTCTGCAGTGACTAGACGACAAGTGCAGTCGGTTTTCAATTTGCAGTGGTTTCCAAGGTGACATGGCCTGTGGATGTGATGTGGTCACAGGAAGCCAGGCGGCAGCACAGCCCCTGCAGGGTCACGGCACTCATGTAACAGGGCAGAGGCTGGGAGATAACCAGCGGCCCTGCGCTCTGCAAGCAAGCGTCTCAACCACTGTGCAAAAGAGCCGGTCTCGTCTGCAATCGGGGTTACACAGCTTTAAATATCTCATTAACAGGGGTCATAATCCATCACAGCAGTGCATCGCACGGCACTACAGAGCCATCCTGGGCCAGTCTCACTGCTCTCCCCCATGAGCCACTGCGTCTCTTCACATGGATCTGGAGAGAACCCAGCACTCTGCATGCATTCAGTTCACAGATGGCCCGGCTTCCTTTTGCATACCATGGCAACATGACTGCAGTTTGTATTGAGGGCTCGAACCCATTTCCACACTCAGTGTGAGCTGCTGCATAGACTCCATGACCAGCAGAAGCCTCTCGTTTTTTATCTGTGTTATTTTCCAGGTGTCCTATATTAGACAGAGTGCATATGAATGAGAGAGTGAATTAAATAAACCCCCAGAACTTTCAAAAGCTGCAATTATCATTCCACCAGCGCACCTGTTAATTATTTAGTGAAACTTTGGCCATTTTCCTTAATCTCTCTGCTTTTTCAATTGAACCGTTACTCTTTTTAAATAAAGGATCTCGCCCACCTTTAATACTATCTCCTTGTCGAAATGATTGGGAACTAAAACCATTCATTTTTTTTCTTCATTTCATGTAATATTGTGTTAGCGCTGGGAGCGGTTCTGATTTAATTTCCTGAATAAATGAAAGATGAAGGAGTGGGGGGGGGGCTGTGCTTCCACTTGCAGTGAATGATGAGTTTGACAGATAGGATGGATGGATGGCACAGCTTATCTGACTGCAGCACTCAGAAACCGATGAAACCGGCTTTGCTGTGATCCTGCAGCTCTGCTGATTTACAGATAGGAGAAGGTGGGGGGTGACTTGCACTAATAGAAGGGTTTCTGTGCTCCTGGAGTGTCATCACGATGAGCTGCTCTGCCCTTTTCCACATTGCAATTTGAACCCTAAACAGAGCGATTATGCTGATACACAATGCCCTAGCAGTTAGACCCCATCTAGAATCCCAAGTGTAAAAGACACCGCTGCACTTGAAAGTTAACCCAAGATTACTCCAAATTTAGCACAGAGAAGAACAAGAGGGCATAACTGGAAGCTGAGTAGAGTCTAAAACTAGGAAGCAATGTTTTACACAGAGAGTTATAAATGCATGCAATAGCTGGGCATACTTCATTAACGAGATCTCATAAAATAAAACAGCTTATAAAAAGCAAACTGTAATCGTGCACCAGAGATAACCTGACTACCACATGAGCTGGACACAAGAATACACTGCTTTGCTACTGATGTGATTGAAGGGGAAGGCATCGCAGCTACCACATCCTTGATGTCTCTGTACAATACACAGTCTTGTCAGGACTCGATCATTTCAGCGCTGTGTCAGTATTTCACAGACACCATCGTCACAGCCGGCATACTGCTTGGCAGGTTTCCGATGTATAGGACTGAGCTGTAACTGTTTTGACAATGCTCCCTCTTCGTTTGTTCTTCATTTTTTCATTATAATCTCACACTAGCAAGGGCTTGAATCCAAGGCTGATGTCTCCCATGGTCCTGTCACATCGCATGACATTCAAGACAGGACCTGCAGCCACCTAATGAATCCCATAGCACTGGCTTGTTGCAAGACAGATCTCAGGCCCTGTAATTTGCCAATTTTCCAAGATCTTCAGTTACAGAGGTTAGATTTTATATTCACAACAAATTTAATATAGGATCTAATATATATATATATATATATATATATATATATATATATATATATATATATACATGTACGTATCAATTAGTAGGGTGTATATATATATATATATATATATATATATATATATATATATATATAGATATTATATATATATATATATCTAATTGATACGTACACCCGATTTTATATTTATATATATATATATATATATATATATATATATATATATATATATATATATATATATATATATATATATATATGTTTATATTTGCTTTTAAAATGTAATGAAACAGTATGTCCCACAGGGAGGTGTTAATAGAGATTACACAAATCACAGGAAATGATTGAGCGCGCTCAGAGAATAGCCTTTTGTCAGGAATGTAAACAGGTTAATTATTAATAAAAACAAAAAAGGCAAATAAAATTCAGCATGCAAACAGATAATTGATTTGTTCTAGGCATGCACTCTTCCTAATGGATCTGTTTATTACCTGCAGTGATTCTAATTAAAGCAGAGCAGGATTATCTGTATATCTATTTAAGGGCTCCGGAGAGCAGTCTCTGAATATTATTTCACTCCGACACAAGAGAAGCCTGGAACAGAACATCACTCAGCATAATAATTAGACAACTCAAATACGTTGTGCATTTATTACAGTCCCAGAGACAGGCTCATCTTGTGACTTTGACAGATGCGTTGATTTGTAGACATCTTGGTAAAATAAGTTATTTTGACCCTTTGTCATGGGACTGTCTGCAGTAGGATTTCCAATTCAGTACACAGTCATCAATAAAGGAAAATAAATATAAATGACAGCATAATCAGTACTGGAGCAATTTTGCATACATGTTGCATGATGATTGAGCCAGTGTTTAGTGTGCAGGTTTCATTCTGGCGTAGTCTTTTTAACCTGCAAAACACATGCACAAAGCATTCGATTATTAACGTAATACACTGCGTGTTGGAATGCATTGCAGGTGACTTTTTCAATTCACACAAAAGCAATTACACCCGTGTTAATGGGTCTGGGAGGCAGATTGCATATCAAAAGCAGGAATTATTTCCTGGGAAGCTGAGATTGGTTTTCTGTAAGAGACCCAACCCCCTCTTTTTCGTGCTATCACAACCTCTTCTTTGGACATTTCTCAATCAGTATCCTGCTTCCAATCTTTGGTTTATGTACGGTATCTCAGGTGTCAGTGGAGTGCCTGTTGACCAGAACATGGATTTGGATTTCAAATCTGTTGCCCTGCATTGAAAGACAAACAACAACCTTGCCCTTGAGCCTAATGAGAAGGCATTGTTTGTGTGGACCACCATCGCTCAGGGAGGTGCAGCGAATTCTGCAGCTGGGTATGCAATTTGTATTTGATTGTGCACGGAAACAACTTCCTTCAAAAAAAAAAATCTAATGTTTTGTGTTCGCTTTCATATTGAAGCAATGCATGGTTCTCCCTGGATTAGACAGTAACGTCCTGTACAGTTACATGGGGAATGTTATTGTAAGTGCTTTAATAATGCTTTCCTCTCATGCCTAGTCCCAGTATCACGGTAGCCTGCTCATCTCCAGTGTCTTGTTCTAGTTCTGTCAGCAGCTGAACTTTTCCTAGTGCATTTCATCTTTTCTATTGCATGCTCTGCTAAACACTTACCTCTGTAAACACAGGCGTTGGTGACCATTTGACCTGACTCCGTGCTAAATAAACAATCGTCCCCTTTTCATACACATGCAGAAAATTTTAAGGAGCAGCCTTTGCACCCCAGGACGAATGGATGCAGAGCGACTTGGGTGGTATTTGTTGCCGTTTTAGCCCTGAAACCCCCTTGCTGACTAAATGAAAAAAATCTCTTCAATATGCTAAAGACAACAAAGTTGGACAATTTTTCTTAATTTTAACCACAATAATTAGTTTCTGCAAAAGCAACAAAATGCATGTTGATTTTCAGTAAGGGATCTGTGTGGGTAAAACGCACTCCCCTGGTGTTCAAAATGCATTTGTCTGTTCATCTGCATTTTACAGAGTTTGAACTACAACCCAAGTGATTGGTATTAATCCCATTCGTATCTGATCACATAGTTTGAATCTAAAATTTTGATTTGAAATGGCTGTTTAGCACATAGGTAAAAATGTTGAATTTGCTGCATGTGTCTAGATAATATAAAATAAAAAACAGTGTTCCCAGCAGTGCCGCTCCACCCCACCCCACTCCTACCCACTGTCCTGTCGCAATGGGAAAGACAGACACTGAGACTGGAGGGGCTCTCTGTCCTGCTCAGTGCAGGGGTATGATTGACTGACCTGGTCTTCTCCGCGTGCTTTATCTCCGCCTGCATTCGTCCAGTGTGGAGATACTCACCCGTGAAAGAACCGCGGGGTCGTGCCTCAATACATTTACACTTAACTTTTACAGTTAACAAAATGTAAGAGAAAATTTAAATAACAGGTAGATGCCAGTTAAAAATGCTCCAAACAATTACAAAGCAGCCTGTTGTCAAAGCAGGACAAGGGCTCTTCACGGGTTAAGAGAGTCTGAGAAGGAATGCTGTCAGGCGCAGTCCTTCTGGATTTAGTTAAACAACATCTGCCACCTTTAAATAATGAATTTAAACCAAGCATGAAAAACAAGGACTGTTGCTGTCCTCATTAGGAAGCTACTATTCTCGTCACACGATTTTCTCCCGCGCTCCCTCCAGTCTTCTTTGGTTATTCGACCATGTTGTGGACTATCCACAGTAAATTGCTGTGAAATAACTCCTGCTGGCCATTATTGCATCATTTTAAAGATAGAACCCTCTGGGCATTTTCTAGTACTCAGAACCTACGTTTTAGTTGCAAACTTTTGAATGCATGCCACTTTCTCTAATGATATACTTAGCAAATCTCCTGCCCCAGCTAGTTTCAGGTCTGTACACGGGCTGAAAATACTGGTAATACTCCCTAAACCTAACCTGAACACGCACATCATTTAACATGCCATGGAGATAAGAGCTGTCTCCCTCCCCCCTTGTATGAACAAACCTTATCGTGTTATGATGTGTAAATCCCACCCTGCACATCAATACGTATGCATCATAGTCTATGCATTCGGGGTATTCATTAGAATGAATCCATACTGGTATATGTTCCAAATGTGTCTTTTTGGTATGTGTTTGGATGGTAGATAAATGGCCAGGGCACTGATGTGATGTTCTTCAGTTCATTAATGTCAGGCAATAGCATTTGAAAAGGGTTTATACGATGGTAAGGGTGCACATGAAACCTTCCACAATCCAGCTATTGATAAAGGATTAGTAGATCAGGTTCAGTATGGAGAGATGGGCTCAGCTGTAATGGGAAAGACATCCTTAGGACATGCCCTATCTGTGGGGTTGCAGTCCCAGAGAGATACATTCACACCAGCTGCAAGTTTAAGATAAAAGCACAGAGGCCAACTAGTACCATCTTTAAGAATGAGACAATAATGGGGGGGGGGGGTTTGCATGCATGACCTTCCTTCTTATCAATGAGTCTTCGTTCAGTTTTTCGAAAAGCTCTTGTAAGCTGCAGAGAAATTCGCTTGTTTTAAACTCACTGGCCATCACTTTGCCAATAATCCTCTCTGTGCAGCGGGTTAGAAATAAGAAAAGGGTTAGAAGTTGCTGTATTGTTTTCAACAGCACTATTAATCCAAGCTGTTTTAATAGAGTAAGGTGTTTGGATTGATTTAGTTTTCATCCCCTTGCTTTCCCTGACAAGCAGAGAGAGAGAGAGAGAGAGAGAGAGAGAGAGAGAGAGAGAGAGAGAGAGAGAGAGAGAGAGAGACAGAGACAGAGAGTTCAAAGGTGTGCAGTAATAGCACTCAGTGCGATGGTAAAAGCATTTCCTTGCTTACAGATGCTAACTGCTAAATTGGTTTGGTCAAGGTCACTAGATTTGCTTTGTGCTCCAATCTGGAATAATGATAAAAGTAACAGTAGGAATGGGAGTGAAAGGGGAAGCTAATTGGTGTCCACGGAGGGGGGGGGGGGGGGGGGGGGGGGGGGGGGGGGGGGGGGGGGGGGGGGGGGGGGGGCACCCTCCCCCTCCCCCTCCCCCTCCCCCTCCCCTGAAGCAAAACCTTGCCTTTGATTGACAGCCTGAGATCTTGCAGTGGCCCCTCTGCCAGGTAATGGCATTTCTAAATGGAGCTGTTTTATATTCCTCGTGTCTTCCAGGCAGATCTGAAGATTAAACCAGCAACAGCGAGATCGCAGTGATATCACGGGTTGTCAAGCACTGCATTAAAAAAAACAAAAAAATGCGTGTTTGTTTTTGTTTGCGTTTCCAATGACATTTGAGGTAATTAAATGCAGCTTTTAAACAAGAGCAAGTGAAGCTGACATTGCACTTCAGTTGTTTTAGCGGATGTCTTCTTTCATCCCTCATTATAGTTTACCATGGTATTTTTGCAGTTTTACTGATAGTTTACCCTGGTTAGCCATGTTTATTGATATGCAACTTTACCATGCCTCTCTATTCTTTACAGTGCTTGCCTATGCTTTACCATGTCTCTCTATTCTTTACAGTGCTTGCCTATGCTTTACCATGCCTCTCTATTCTTTACAGTGCTTGCCTATGCTTTACCATGTCTCTCTATTCTTTACAGTGCTTGCCTATGCTTTACCATGCCTCTCTATTCTTTACAGTGCTTGCCTATGCTTTACCATGCCTCTCTATTCTTTACAGTGCTTGCCTATGCTTTACCATGCCTCTCTATTCTTTACAGTGATTGCCTTTGCTTTACCATGCCTCTCTATTCTTTACAGTGATTGCCTATGCTTTACCATGCCTCTCTATTCTTTACAGTGCTTGCCTATGCTTTACCATGCCTCTCTATTCTTTACAGTGCTTGCCTATGCTTTACCATGCCTCTCTATTCTTTACAGTGCTTGCCTATGCTTTACCATGCCTCTCTATTCTTTACAGTGCTTGCCTATGCTTTACCATGCCTCTCTATTCTTTACAGTGATTGCCTTTGCTTTACCATGCCTCTCTATTCTTTACAGCCTTTTAATCACTCATTTGCTTACTTTGACAATTCTTTCACAATTTTCAGCTCCAGTGGTTTCACATGCACAGCAAATCAAAATAACAGCAGAAAGGTGTTCTACATGTGCAGCCTGCTGTGTTCCTCTGCTAAGATCAATTTAATTAGGTTTTTATCTTGATTGATTGGTTGATTTGCATAGAATCTAATTCTACTGTCGACCCATGAATGCAAAGAAAAGAAAACTAACTAACAACGATTGAGATGATTTTCTCTGTCCTGTGTGACCTGAATCTATTCCCAATTTAAACACCATCTCAGGGCTTCTTCAGAAAACCCTGTAAGGCAGTGAAAGGTAACAGCTTTTTACCAATTTCCACCTGGTGATATTTCAGTGACTTTCCCAGGTGAGCTCATCGTAAGCCATCATATTACACCTCGCCATTTCACCTTCGCCAAGTCTATCAGAACGGAATTGAGAGTCCGGTCTGTATGGTAATAACACACAGATCACCTCAGAAGCAGCTACCGTGCGGAAGCCTTTTCCCAGTCTGTGTATATCCTCATGTGTGTAAGACATGCAGTTGTTGTTTGACAGGTCTGTGCACATATCATATGAAAGAGGTTTCCCGTCTTGATGTTTATTCCTCTGTATTGAGTGACAGAGGTAACACGTTGAATCTTTTTCAATGTTGAGAGCTCTGGTGGATTCAAGCTTGCATTTCAAAGATACAGTGTACAGCATAGCCACAAGCCTTCGGGCTTATCTGAATGTCAGGCTTTAATCATCTACAGCTAATATAGACCGACGCTCCAATGCTTTGCTGTCAATTATGGAAAGGCACGAGCGGAGCGTGCAGTATTTAATATTCCGGACTCAAATTAGATTTGCGCTCCTTAGTTCACTTCAATTGAAACGCTGAAAATGTCAAACGCACCAGTTCTTAATGTAAGCTGGGAGTGCATTAGTCAGTTGTCTAATTAGTCAGTCCCATTAGGGCTGCCATGTGAAGCACTTCATTCTGCTGGACTGCATGCTCTCCCAGCTTCCTTCATTCTTCCCTTGTTGTCCCGTTGTAATGTTACACAGAATGCTCGTGTCATCATCTGTCACACAGTGTTGATGAATGTCTTGAGGCGCTGCAGTCTTGTCATCGTAAGCATTACAAAGAGACAATAGGCAACATTCTCTTCCCTTATAATCTGATTCAAAGCAGTGGCACTGGAACAATTTTCATAGTGGGGGTGCTGAACGCCATTGAAGAAAACTGTAACCCTTGTATATAACGGAAGCCATGCAATGCCAGGGGGTACTACCGCACCCCCAGGCACCCCTAACTGCAGCACCCTTGACTCAAAGTTGTTCCTTCTAGCTGTGCATTTGAATGTAACATTACGGTAGCTGCTGTTGCAACAGAAAACGACAAAAGCATATTTTTGTTCTTTTATTTATCATATAAATTGTCCAGCAGGTAGCCGCGGGTAGAAGAGAACCCTAAATAAGCACAGTCTACTGGGTTCTTTTCTATATACACATGGTGGCTTTGCGTATTTCTTTGGTTTGTGTTTTTTTATGGTGTTCAAAGTGGAAAGCGGTGAGGAGCCAGAAAGCTTGAATTAATTCTGTTTCAAACTACATAGCCCAGCTCCAGAGTGACAGAGAAACAAAGGATAAAAATGATCCAAAGAAACCAAACACTTTTACATAGTTTTAGCTAAGTGAAAATCTCCATGGTAACCGCTATTCTTATTTGTTTCCTCAGCCAGGGAGCATTAAATAAAGTGTTTAGGAACATTAAAAAAAAATGAATAAAACATTCAGACAGCCTCGTAAAAGGTAAATAATAATAATAATAATAATAATTAGTGGGGCTCTCAGCCTTTTCCCAAACCCTCATTCTACACTGGCATTTTAACAAACTTCCATTCAAATATAACCAAGCATGCTCTACACTATACCTAGAGAGAGAGAGAGAGAGAGAGAGAGAGGACAGAGAGGGACAGAGAGAGATAGAGACAGAGAGACAGAGAGAGAGCGAGAGAGCGAGAGAGGACAGAGAGACAGAGACAGAGTGTGAGAGAGCGAGAGACTGTCACACTGATATATTCTATATATACTGTACACACTAAGTGTTTGATGCAGCATCACATTAATCAACTGTAGATGACTTCTGTCCCTTCAGTTACCAGGCGTCATACGGCAGAGCTGTCTTCTGCAGATATTAAGCATGAGTATGATCGATGTCACCTTGAGTGATGGCTGGTGACTGTGTGGAACTGAATCCCAGGTAACACAGTGCTGTGGGGTGCTGGTGACTGTGTGGAACTGAATCCCAGGTAACACAGTGCTGTGGGGTGCTGGTGACTGTGTGGAACTGAATCCCAGGTAACACAGTGCTGTGGGGTGCTGGTGACTGTGTGGAACTGAATCCCAGGTAACACAGTGCTGTGGGGTGCTGGTGACTGTGTGGAACTGAATCCCAGGTAACACAGTGCTGTGGGGTGCTGGTGACTGTGTGGAACTGAATCCCAGGTAACACAGTGCTGTGGGGTGCTGGTGACTGTGTGGAACTGAATCCCAGGTAACACAGTGCTGTGGGGTGCTGGTGACTGTGTGGAACTGAATCCCAGGTAACACAGTGCTGTGGGGTGCTGGTGACTGTGTGGAACTGAATCCCAGGTAACACAGTGCTGTGGGGTGCTGGTGACTGTGTGGAACTGAATCCCAGGTAACACAGTGCTGTGGGGTGCTGGTGACTGTGTGGAACTGAATCCCAGGTAACACAGTGCTGTGGGGTGCTGATGACTGTGTGGAACTGAATCCCAGGTAACACAGTGCTGTGGGGTGCTGGTGACTGTGTGGAACTGAATCCCAGGTAACACAGTGCTGTGGGGTGCTGGTGACTGTGTGGAACTGAATCCCAGGTAACACAGTGCTGTGGGGTGCTGGTGACTGTGTGGAACTGAATCCCAGGTAACACAGTGCTGTGGGGTGCTGGTGACTGTGTGGAACTGAATCCCAGGTAACACAGTGCTGTGGGGTGCTGGTGACTGTGTGGAACTGAATCCCAGGTAACACAGTGCTGTGGGGTGCTGGTGACTGTGTGGAACTGAATCCCAGGTAACACAGTGCTGTGGGGTGCTGGTGACTGTGTGGAACTGAATCCCAGGTAACACAGTGCTGTGGGGTGCTACACAGCAGACAGGACTAGAATTTTTCTTCTTTTGTTTCTTACCAGCAGTGAAGGAATCTTGTCCAAAATCGTATATGGAAATACAGTGAAGGATTATTTTTAAAACGTTTAGCTGCCTGCCTTTAGTATTAAAGTAATTGTAGCTAACAGAATAATTGTATAGATCTATGATGTTTCCAGTGTGCAGTTTTGAAATAAACACATAATATAGCCTTTGTGTATTTTCAATTTAAAACATGATTTCTGCTGCTGCTTCATGTTAAAGGAAGCTCTCAGTTTCTGTGCCTTATTCTTGTGTCATCTGTTTGCACTTGTACTTCCTGGGTCATTTCACTTCAGCAGGGTCAAAGCACGCTGAAGACACGTTATTCAGTGGGGGAAGCAGCTGATTGGCTGTTGACAGGAAAGAAGACAGTGAAGGGGTGGAGACAATTTCACTCTCCAGGTGTCCCAGGAAGTACATCGAGTTGTCTTGACCTTAGTGTAGTACCGGATCCCATGTTTTGAAATGCAGAGACATGTCTGCTATAACGCGTGCTTCTTTCTAAACTGCACACTTGAGACCTGTACACTGAATAGATGTGCATGGCAGAGAAATGTAACGAAGCTGTGTTTGTCAGCTACAATTACTTTAAAGCAACTCCGGGCACTGTATCGCTGGCAACAGCTGTGTTTTGAGAAGGTACCCATACTGAAGCACGGAGGGTATTCTACACTCACAATCTGGCACAGAACTGAACACAGCATGTAGGTTTCACACCCCTATATCATCACAGCATTCCATAACAGCTAAAGCAGCAACAATCTTGGCTGGCATGCTGGATGTACTTGAAACTGCTGGTAATACTGCTGCAACATTGCTATTAAAAGAATAAATCCTGGCAAAAAGTAGTGTAGTAGTGTAAAACAGCCATAAAATGTGCAGATTTTTCAAGCAAGCGAAGGAACTTAGAGCTCAGTAATCTACCATTTCTACACTGCTAAAGCCATCCAAATGCACCTGGAATTACTGGAGAGAGGAAAAAATTAATCAAGCCACATAAACTGAACAAGGTCAGGAATAAAGGGCCGTAAAGGCTGGGTTTTGATTTTCTGAGTCTGATTTAAAAAGTGGCTGTGCTTTTCCCTTCCACACCTCTGACTGGAACAAAGAAAAACTCAAGAGCAGGCAGAAATGAAACCAGAAAGAAAGTTCAAACTGAAGAGAAAAAAATAACAATAAGTAATAACGAATAATAAAAGCAGGCTCTTTATGTGCAGTAAGAGCGCTGTGAGGAGAAAGATCAGAGGGCTGCCATTGACATGCTTGTGATATCCTGAACAAGTGAAGCGCTATAAAGATCATTATGTGAATGACATCGTGCTTCACAGTCTAAATGTTCACCAGCTCACAAAGCATTAAGAGCATTAGTGAAGCACTATGAAATTAAAAGGCAGTTCTGAAAAATGAATGAGTGTTGACAGTGCAGTGATCCCTGCTGCTAGTGTGAGTGCACCAGACTGCACTGCACAGTCTCATAGCAATGAGCCCTGACCCAGTCACACAGTAGAGCATGCTGCTGCTAGTGTGAGTGCACCAGACTGCACTGCACAGTCTCATAGCAATGAGCCCTGACCCAGTCACACAGTAGAGCATGCTGCTGCCAGTGTGAGTGCACCAGACTGCACTGCACAGTCTCATAGCAATGAGCCCTGACCCAGTCACACAGTAGAGCATGCTGCTGCCAGTGTGAGTGCACCAGACTGCACTGCACAGTCTCATAGCAATGAGCCCTGACCCAGTCACACAGTAGAGCATGCTGCTGCCAGTGTGAGTGCACCAGACTGCACTGCACAGTCTCATAGCAATGAGCCCTGACCCAGTCACACAGTAGAGCATGCTGCTGCCAGTGTGAGTGCACCAGACTGCACTGCACAGTCTCATAGCAATGAGCCCTGACCCAGTCACACAGTAGAGCATGCTGCTGCCAGTGTGAGTGCACCAGACTGCACTGCACAGTCTCATAGCAATGAGCCCTGACCCAGTCACACAGTAGAGCATGCTGCTGCCAGTGTGAGTGCACCAGACTGCACTGCACAGTCTCATAGCAATGAGCCCTGACCCAGTCACACAGTAGAGCATGCTGCTGCCAGTGTGAGTGCACCAGACTGCACTGCACAGTCTCATAGCAATGAGCCCTGACCCAGTCACACAGTAGAGCATGCTGCTGCCAGTGTGAGTGCACCAGACTGCACTGCACAGTCTCATAGCAATGAGCCCTGACCCAGTCACACAGTAGAGCATGCTGCTGCCAGTGTGAGTGCACCAGACTGCACTGCACAGTCTCATAGCAATGAGCCCTGACCCAGTCACACAGTAGAGAGCATGCCACAAATACCACATACACTACTCCGATGAACCCGAATGGATGTTCCAAGCACAGTCCCAAGTCTGCAGGGGTAGAGAACCAGGTGAGGGTGCAGAACAGCCCGCATCATCATAATGTATTGCTACAGTGGTAGCCACAGCCAGCTCTTCACCGGTCACGCGACTGTGGCAGTGCGATAAGGCAAAACTGTCGCAGCAATTTGTTAGTCCTGCCACTGGGTGGCAAAAGAAAGCAGAAAATGCATTAAACAAAACAGCAGGGAATACTGTGGACTTAAAGACGAAGCTTTAATGACAATCGTGCATTTTGTCAGAGAGCAGCAAAGCTGCACTGGGATTGGATTTCTGCTCTGTCGTCAACTGATTGCTCATGCTCCTTTAAACAGGAGGAGTTACAGTCATTGTACTCAAATCAATATAGCAGGCTGTATAAAAAGTGCTTACATGTATATATAAAAAAAGAATCTCTAAACATACACCATGGGGTCAGCTCTGATGACAAAAACACTGAAGCACCTTTACATTTCTGCATATACACGGCATCTGATACACCGGCTCTCAGGGTCAGACATCCTAAATCAGGCTTTTCCCATTCCCTTGTCAGCACCGTGCAGTTCAGACTGTCTACTGCAACCCTGCCTGGGATGTTCCATTCAGGACAAGACAGGATGGCTGGCACTGCCACCACAGGGCTGGGTGCTTCGTAGTGCTAGCTGGCAGACTGCTGTGCACCACAAGGTTTGCATAATGTTGCATAAACACAGAGGGCATCTCTTGGCATGAATATTGTAGAAAGAAGCTTTTCACCTGCTGAAGGAAAACTGAACCCGCAGGGAAGCTGGAACTTGCCGTCTCATCTCATGTTATTCTTCACAAATGTATCTCTAACCTGGTATTTCAGTTGCTGGGAGTGGTTCATATTTTGTGCAAATGAGACGAAGCACCGGCACTGAGATTCGATTTAAATACAGCCAGGATTTATGACATCATTAAAATATAAAGTTTCATATTTTAATAGGCAGAAGACGAACAGGAACAAGCGGCCAAACTGTGTCCCCTCTGAGTGCAGCAGGGGCTTAGAGTCCTGGCTCTTGGTGATTTGACCCTAGCTGCAGTATCTGATATTACACTTCTGAAGAACAAATCGTTTTCCTTATTTTTCTTTAATGTCGGCCTTTTTTCTTGATAATTTTGAGTCTGGGTGGTTTGAGTGTAGTTTTTGGTACAAATTTGAATTTCTGTTGCCTACCAGGATTCCCTGTGATAACTGGCAGTCTTTCTCCACCTGTATGCTAATTACTACAATGGGTTTTACCCAACTCACACCACCTACAAAAATGACAAATTAGCACCACAAATACATACCCGCTGGGGCGCCATTTACTGGGTGTAGTGTGTGTCAGTGACAATGAGAAAGTGCATCACCCTCCTCTTAATAGAAATGCCAGTGTGTCCACCTTGTGTTACACACTTTAATTACAATGGTATTATGCAGTTATTATGTATTGCTTTACTTGATATAACCCTAACTATAAACCAAACCCTGGTTACATATATCATGCAAAACATTTTACATGTCAAGTACAGTGTAACTAGGCATAAAAAACATTGTAATTATGTGTGAGTACGAGTGTATTTACTATGTGCAGAGTATGGACATGAATTTAGCCTTTGCTACCCAATCTGCTAAGACTTGGTTTATCAATTATAAAAGTTTCCCATAGTAAAGGCACAGCACAGTGTAATAAAGGAAAAACATGGGAGAACTGCAAAAAATACTGTGGTAAACTTTTATAAGGGAGTCTGTGCACAAATCTGTTGGTGTGCAGATATCAGATACAGCCCTAAACTAAATTAGCTGTCATCTGTACTGGGGCTGAAGGTGGAGTGAGACAAGATGCTGAATGAATTCACAGACCCTTTACAATAGTGGCCTGGACACTGAATCCCAATGACTTGGTGTATACTGCCTCTGTGTGGTTGGCACTGGTGCAGCAACGAAGCAACATGCAATACGGGAGACTTACTTTACCTTTATTTAATCACACACACACACACACACACACACACACACACACACACACACACACACACACACACACACACACACACACACACACACTTTGGCAGAAGGAGCAAACAGCAAGCAGTAAATCAATTCAATTAAAGAGGTGACTGTTAACAGGGGTGAAGGTTAGACTGCTAATAATAAATAGGAAATTAGCCTACAAGGAACCCAGGCATCCACTGAGCTGTTACAATCTCTGATGGTATGATCTGCAGTAGGAGTCATTATTACAGGGATGAACAGCAGCCTCCCTCTCACCCACACCCAGCACGGCTTGCAGTTCTTCATTTCATGTTGACCGCTACTATAATGAAGAGGATTTTAATGAGCGCTTCCCTAAGTCGCAGTATTACGTTTTGATCCAAGCACTGACTAAGGGAAGCATGCCACAGCTACCCTATTTGCCTATTGCATGACTGCTTTGGCATGAATGGATATTGCCTAATTCACTGCACAGCGCCCTGGCTGATGAAGCTTGCTAATACCTTGCTGAGACTCACAGCTCGCCATTATGCAGGGATGAGCTCATTAAATGTAAACGTCTTCAACCGCAGTTTTTAAGTTTATCTGGAAATAATTGCCCTGACAGTAAGCGCAACGGACAGAAGCAAAGTGAAAGCTTCTTTATATTGTAAAACCAAGTCATGCATGGCCAGCAGTGGGAGGTGATAAGGCAAGTAAGTACTCCCTGCAATCAGAACACAATTACTGGCAGAAACAAAAACCCTGCACCTATCCTTGATGCTTACAGTCCTGGCAATTATTGCCCGACTTAGGTAAAACAGAGACTGAAAGTCAAATACATTGACATCCCACCATAGTGACGGGTCTATTATTACATTCTATAATAAGTGAAATGACAAGGAAAATGTCACGCAGCAAATAATTACAAAGCATTGTGGTATGAAACAGCTTGAAGAATATGAAGGAAAAAAAATCAGACAAGTTTTATTGCTTTTTTCCCCCCCATCCATGACCGCTATACATTAATATTGATCGGCCTCTATTAAAAGGCAGTCCAATGGGGCATGCATTCCTGCAGTGGAAGACTCTTAATTCTGTTGTCATGACAGCAGGAAACTGGTATTCTAAACAAGTCCCAGTTTTCAATTTACAGAAAGCCCCAAGGGATCCTGGGTTGATTTACAGGCCTGAATATCTAGAGATGAACAGAAATGCCAGACATAGCTTTTGAGAAATACTGAAATTTAAAGGTAAACAAAATCACCTTTAATGGGAGTGAGTCTTCAATATCTTTAATGAAGAGTTTTGCGCTCAAAGTTCAAGACCTGAATTGGGATTAGAATTATTTATTACAGGACAAAAAAAAATGGAACAGCTGCCATAATGCTGGCGACACAGCACTCCTGACTGTACGGCTGGCAGTGCAGAGGCACTCCCCTGACTGTATGGCTGGCAGTGCAGAGGCACTCCCGACTGTACGGCTGGCAGTGCAGAGGCACTCCCCTGACTGTACGGCTGGCAGTGCAGAGGCACTCCCCTGACTGTACGGCTGGCAGTGCAGAGGCACTCCCCTGACTGTACGGCTGGCAGTGCAGAGGCACTCCCCTGACTGTACGGCTGGCAGTGCAGAGGCACTCCCCTGACTGTACGGCTGGCAGTGCAGAGGCACTCCCCTGACTGTACGGCTGGCAGTGCAGAGGCACTCTCCTGACTGTACGGCTGGCAGTGCAGAGGCACTCCCCTGACTGTACGGCTAGCATTGCACAGCAGCACGTGTGTATCTGCCCTCTCATTCACCTGGCTGACTAATTCATCTTTCCCTTGCTGATAACACATGAAAGATGCATCTCCCTGCTGACAGGCAGATAGAACTTGCTTGGCTGGCAGGTGCTCCTGTATGCGACACTGTATAAATGAATCACAGTATGGGCCAACGTTAAGACTTTGTTACAGTTGAACTGTTCTGAATGATCAAGAGGCAGTAATAATGTAGGAAACAGCCAGTATCCCTCCTGCACACTGTAAAAGCCTAGCACACTCATCACATCACCCTATTGACTCTAATAATAATAATAATAACTCAAACAACCAAAACCATCCAATACACGCCTTTATTTTTCAAAAATTCCTGTTTTCACATTCTACAGAACAAAATGTATAATGTATTGTATAGTTAGTCAACAGTAGCAGTTCTGCTTTAAATTCCTGAAGTGACCTGTCCATCTCATTGAAACAAGATCTTGATTTTTGTAGTTTGGATTCTGATACAAGACTTAAAATGCAGCTGCAGACAGAGAACAACTTAAACATTAGTAAGTAACAAAACGTTTAAATTAAATTTAATTGAGCAAATGGCTTTAATGTGTCAACAGTGTGTTATAATAATGCTGGCACTCCAAGAGACAGCTGTGTTCAAAAGACCCCAATCTGTACAGTCCCATAAAACCCCTTCCTCTGACACACACTCCCTACCTCAGCTACCGGGCTGATATTAAACAAGCTGGGTTCACAATCCCTGGTTAGCAAAACACCTTGAACTAGCTAGTTACCTTAGGCAAGGTAATCCAAGCCTAGTGCCAATCGGGGGCTGTGAAACGCAAACCAGCCATGCAAACTTTGAGAATCAAAGGGGAGCCCTCTTCACCGCTCACTATGGGCTACTTCACAATGCACCATTATTTGCATTCTATCAGTTGGAGCCACTCGTGTCCAGTATTTACTGCTGAAACCCAGCTGGTTTCTCTTGGCTATTTTGTTGCCACTGCAAGTTTGCATTTAAGAATATATTTTTGCAAACAATAAAATATTGGACATCGGGTAGGCATAAAATGGACTTCAGTATACTCTGATGTGAATTTAAATACTGAAGTTCAAACCCAAAGAATTGAAAGAGCTTCCTTGAACCTGTGGCCGACAGTTCAATTTATTTTTCATGTGTCAGTGTTTGGCACAGCCAGGTAACCTCCTGAAATTAAACTGACAAAGTGATGACCGCCAGCCCTTGGAAGCAGTACAGATAACAGCCTAGCCTTTTCTTAACTACAGCCAGCAAGTTATGAGCACGTGTGGATGGCAACAGTGTCTAGAAGGAGCAGGGACGCTTGAAGCGCTCCTGCTCAGAGTTTGACAGAGAAGGAGGAGCCGCAGGAACAGCCCTGCTCAGCCTGCGGGTTGGCGACGATCTGGAAGGCAGAGCGGATCAATTCCTGGCTGAAATCCAGAGTCCCCCCTTTTATGAACTCCAGACTGTCCCGGTCAACGACGACTCCCACCCCGTCCTGCTCAAACACCCTGCGGGACACACAGCCAGGTGGAAACGTCTCATGTATGTGTAGATGCGTTATATATGTATGTGTAAACTCGCAACATGATCAAAGCTAGCCACCGAACACTCAGAAACACATTCCCAGTGATAACATCAAAATGCAAAATGGATGAAAAGCTGATATCAACGTACCCAGCTTGTTTCTATAGAACCTGCTGTGCTCTGAACGTTTGTCATTGACAGCCTCAGTGTGAGAGGTACACTCTCAGTGAAGATACACAAGCACATCTGTTGCCAACAGGTTCCAATGGGGATGTGACTTACAATTATCAGTACTTTTAAATGAGAAATAAGCAGATGTGTTGGTCATAAAATTGTTTATTTCTAGTGTCGTTTTTCAGAAAAAGAAGTGGTGCAAATTATCTAAAAAGTGTCATCTTGTGTTAGGCGTCAGTCTTGCCTGACTGACTACAGAAGTCTGTAAAGCAAACAGTTGAATGAACCAGACTGATCTCTCCCAAGACTAAGCCCTGTACTGAGAGCGGGCCTGGCTTCAACAGTCAGATCCACTCCCCTGCTCTCTCAAATGGTTCTCATTGCTATGTGGGATGCAGTCTGTGGATGTATACATGTTAATACAATTCTAACAGTTAAAAGGTTCCAGTTTGTCAGTTAACCGCAGCACTGGGTTTTGTGTTACGATCCACTGAAAGGCCGCGTGATTACCTGTCATCTTCGTTTTTAATGGTGTCCACAGAATACTTATACTGAAACCCTGAGCAGCCTCCACCTTCCACCTGCACTCGGAGGAATTCTCCCGTGTCACATATTTCACGCAGCCTCTGCAAAACAAGCACACTGTGGAGAGCACGTTTCAATGCTAAAAAAAAAATTGAATGTTTCAATGGAAAAAAATGTTTCAATGGAAAAAAAAAAGTCTATTTATAATTCCACTTTCCAAAAGGTGAACTCTGCCACTTTTTCAAATCATGACTTACACAAGTATTTGAAATTGTACACTCCAATATAATTTGCCCGTTTACCACATTCTGGCACAGTGTGTGAATGTCTGCTATCTTGACCATGTCAACAGCACACCAGCTATGCTGTACAGTTTCCAATAGACATGCTGTACAATCAGCTGATCTACTCCAGGACTAGCAAAAGAGTGCATTTATAAAACAGCCTGTTTTCAGCACAGCAGGGACGGCAATAGGACTCCTACTGCATAGCAGTGTCACCCTCTTCCATCCCTGGGCACACTCTCCAATCAAATGTGCTGGACTTTACTGCATCTACACACACACACCAAACAGCCTCTCAACCTATTCAAATTACACGACATGGCAGACCAGCCCTTGCAAAGTTAGTGCAGCAAACAGTATTAAAACAGGGATGGGAATGAGATCCTGTTGCACAGCAGTGTCACCCATTCCAGGTTTTACTACAATTGAACAGCCGCAGTGTACAGGGAACAAGCTCAGGTGTGTCTTCTTAAGCTCCTAGTAAAAGCAGGACTGGATGCCACTGCTATGCATAGGTTTTTAAACAGCAGTGCCTGTCGTTTCCTTTACCTTCACGCATGCCTTGCTGAGGTGTATCTGGTCTGGGCTGCACTCTTCTTGCAGGGTGGATGAGCTGCTCCACCGGACTATCCCAGAAGGTGCTGTCAATAAGCCATGCTTATAGGAACACAGAGTCCTGCTTAACAGGCACTGCTGCTGCGGACGGCAGAATCGCAGAGGCGAGATCCTAAACAGGAATAAAAACCTCAATAGTTACAACTTATATAGATATAGACATCGATAGACAGGTGGGCATGTCTTAATTCTAATGAACAGGGATGCCAATCAGATTAGCAGTGTCACACATTCCAGTTTATACCATCAGCTTGATTTGTGTAGGCAACAAGCTCAGGAGAGTCTGACTAAATTCATAGTGAAACCAGGAATGGATCAAACTGCCTTGCAATGGGAGTCTTATTCCCATCCCTGATGAACTGGATCGAATCGAATTAATATATGCAATACAAGTCACCTGACATGGTCCTTATCGCAGTATTGCGACACCAGATTGGCTGTGCTGCTCAACGCTTTGTTGATTAAACGTCTTTGCTCTGTTATAATAATCAGCGAAGATGTTGGCGCTGATTGTAGGCTGAACCGAGACGCACACCGAGTTGTGAAATGCACACTGCAGTCCGGCACGCAAACAGGTGTATAGTATCAATTACACACACAAAACACGCGGACATGTTTGCGGAAGTGCGGATTCTCAAGGTTGC
Source organism: Polyodon spathula (assembly GCF_017654505.1). Classification (NCBI taxonomy): domain Eukaryota; kingdom Metazoa; phylum Chordata; class Actinopteri; order Acipenseriformes; family Polyodontidae; genus Polyodon; species Polyodon spathula. The sequence continues at coordinate 34,829,959 of NC_054550.1, forward strand.
TGAGCTGCACAACAGTTACAGTGGAAATGTCACACAAAGCGCAAACGATTGGCAAACACTTGTCTAAAATGTAACCGTAAAAAAACCCCACAGAAAACGATTCATGATTCTACCTGGCAAAACAGGCGACTGCAGCCTTCACCCCAACACCGACATCACTGGCAGCGATCCTAACACAACGCCCTGCCTCCGCCGGGTCACTGCAGATCAATGCGTGCGAGAGTGAGCCCCGCCAATGAAGCGCCTCTATCAGCGGGCTACAGGGAGCTCCCAGCCAATAGATCATCGAGGCAGGGACGAGGGCGCAATCCGATTGGTTAACAGCACTGACAGCGATCCTAACACAACGCCCTGCCTCCGCCGGGTCACTGCAGATCAATGCGTGCGAGAGTGAGCCCCGCCAATGAAGCGCCTCTATCAGCGGGCTACAGGGAGCTCCCAGCCAATAGATCATCGAGGCAGGGACGAGGGCGCAATCCGATTGGTTAACAGCACTGACAGCGATCCTAACACAACGCCCTGCCTCCGCCGGGTCACTGCAGATCAATGCGTGCGAGAGTGAGCCCCGCCAATGAAGCGCCTCTATCAGCGGGCTACAGGGAGCTCCCAGCCAATAGATCATCGAGGCAGGGACGAGGGCGCAATCCGATTGGTTAACAGCACTGACAGCGATCCTAACACAACGCCCTGCCTCCGCCGGGTCACTGCAGATCAATGCGTGCGAGAGTGAGCCCCGCCAATGAAGCGCCTCTATCAGCGGGCTACAGGGAGCTCCCAGCCAATAGATCATCGAGGCAGGGACGAGGGCGCAATCCGATTGGTTAACAGCACTGACAGCGATCCTAACACAACGCCCTGCCTCCGCCGGGTCACTGCAGATCAATGCGTGCGAGAGTGAGCCCCGCCAATGAAGCGCCTCTATCAGCGGGCTACAGGGAGCTCCCAGCCAATAGATCATCGAGGCAGGGACGAGGGCGCAATCCGATTGGTTAACAGCACTGACAGCGATCCTAACACAACGCCCTGCCTCCGCCGGGTCACTGCAGATCAATGCGTGCGAGAGTGAGCCCCGCCAATGAAGCGCCTCTATCAGCGGGCTACAGGGAGCTCCCAGCCAATAGATCATCGAGGCAGGGACGAGGGCGCAATCCGATTGGTTAACAGCACTGACAGCGATCCTAACACAACGCCCTGCCTCCGCCGGGTCACTGCAGATCAATGCGTGCGAGAGTGAGCCCCGCCAATGAAGCGCCTCTATCAGCGGGCTACAGGGAGCTCCCAGCCAATAGATCATCGAGGCAGGGACGAGGGCGCAATCCGATTGGTTAACAGCACTGACAGCGATCCTAACACAACGCCCTGCCTCCGCCGGGTCACTGCAGATCAATGCGTGCGAGAGTGAGCCCCGCCAATGAAGCGCCTCTATCAGCGGGCTACAGGGAGCTCCCAGCCAATAGATCATCGAGGCAGGGACGAGGGCGCAATCCGATTGGTTAACAGCACTGACAGCGATCCTAACACAACGCCCTGCCTCCGCCGGGTCACTGCAGATCAATGCGTGCGAGAGTGAGCCCCGCCAATGAAGCGCCTCTATCAGCGGGCTACAGGGAGCTCCCAGCCAATAGATCATCGAGGCAGGGACGAGGGCGCAATCCGATTGGTTAACAGCACTGACAGCGATCCTAACACAACGCCCTGCCTCCGCCGGGTCACTGCAGATCAATGCGTGCGAGAGTGAGCCCCGCCAATGAAGCGCCTCTATCAGCGGGCTACAGGGAGCTCCCAGCCAATAGATCATCGAGGCAGGGACGAGGGCGCAATCCGATTGGTTAACAGCACTGACAGCGATCCTAACACAACGCCCTGCCTCCGCCGGGTCACTGCAGATCAATGCGTGCGAGAGTGAGCCCCGCCAATGAAGCGCCTCTATCAGCGGGCTACAGGGAGCTCCCAGCCAATAGATCATCGAGGCAGGGACGAGGGCGCAATCCGATTGGTTAACAGCACTGACAGCGATCCTAACACAACGCCCTGCCTCCGCCGGGTCACTGCAGATCAATGCGTGCGAGAGTGAGCCCCGCCAATGAAGCGCCTCTATCAGCGGGCTACAGGGAGCTCCCAGCCAATAGATCATCGAGGCAGGGACGAGGGCGCAATCCGATTGGTTAACAGCACTGACAGCGATCCTAACACAACGCCCTGCCTCCGCCGGGTCACTGCAGATCAATGCGTGCGAGAGTGAGCCCCGCCAATGAAGCGCCTCTATCAGCGGGCTACAGGGAGCTCCCAGCCAATAGATCATCGAGGCAGGGACGAGGGCGCAATCCGATTGGTTAACAGCACTGACAGCGATCCTAACACAACGCCCTGCCTCCGCCGGGTCACTGCAGATCAATGCGTGCGAGAGTGAGCCCCGCCAATGAAGCGCCTCTATCAGCGGGCTACAGGGAGCTCCCAGCCAATAGATCATCGAGGCAGGGACGAGGTTAGCAGAATCGCCTGTCAACGGAATCTGCGCCACCGTGTTGCGAGCCCTCTATTTAATGCAGTGCATGCTTATCTAAGGACTTTTTAAATTGTTATTGCTATTGTGAGTGCAGCCGCGTCACCTGCATACATGTTCAAGTTTACACCGGATATGACATGCCTGGTGTGCTTACTGTTTATACCGGATATGACATGCTTGGTGTTCTTACACCCACTTTGTTCGCGCGCGAATGACGTCAGGCCGCATGATCCCTGTTTGATCATGTGATGAGGAAGTTGTCAGAGTGTTGCAATTCCAAGGGAGGAGGTGTGTTGATCTATGTTGTAAGGTTTAGTTAATCAGTCTGGTAGTTTTTCTTTTCATTATTTGTGTTAGTAATTGTAAAATGTGTTTTGTTTAGTCTGTTGGCTGATTCTTTGTTATTTATTTGTAATCCGGGCTAAGGGTGCAGTGTGCTGAGTCTGCGAGGGAGTCGGTCAGTCACACGAGTGATTGGTTTGTCTGTGTTTGATTTCACCTCTCTGTTTTATACAACACCGTTATCTTCTATTGCAGCTCACAGCAAGAAGACATGGCTTACCGCGCTCTGGCTCTCGTCCTCGCTTCTCTAGTCGCGGTCTCCGTGGCAGAACCGATTAAATATCTGGACTGTGGTAAGAACTCGGGTTACTTTCTTTTGTATGAATATATGAACGTTTACGCCCTGTTGATGTGAGGCTGTGGTGTTGGTTACTTTTGATATGCAGTTAGATTATTTTCGGTAACCTTTCCTCTTTTTCGTGGTTAAGATGTATGTGAATTACTGCAGATCGTAGCTATGTATGTATCCTCATTGAAGAATCCACTGGGTTAGTGATACTCGTTGAGATGAATGCATGGCACACTCTTAACGCAGTAAACACAACACCGCACCCCAAAACCATTCAAGAAATGTTTGCAGCTCGCTTAAGAGATGACTTCTGTGCTGTGAAGAGAACTGATGTTTAGTGTCACTTAACAAGGGAGCAAAGCGCAGATTTTACAGAACAAAATAGACTTGAAGCTTAATGTACTTACAATTGTAATAGTTAGCTAAAATACACCAGAAACTGCAATACAGAAGCGCTGCGGTTGATTTCACAGCCTGTGTAAGAGGCCAGCTGAAAGTCACAAGATGCATGAGTGTACGACATATCTGCGAGTGACGCACACGGGCACTTCCTGTAAAGTCAAACACGAACCTCAAGCTATTTAATACAAACACACCCTGCATGTGCATTTAACAAGTGAACAAAAAAAGAATTCTCAAAACAGTGTTCTGAATATCTGCAGAGTGCAGCAAATAACCAAGAAAAACCAAAAGCGTGGTCAGACCCCCCCCCCGTACTTAACACATCACAAAACAGCAACTTTGTGACGATGGCAAATGCACTACTTTGCGCCAATTGTGTTGTATTTTGTTATTAAACTGATTTGCTTTAGACTTGAGTTTTCAAATGAAGACTCTTCTGCTAAACGTTCCTTGTTGTCAGTTTGTTACACTGTAACACTGCTACCTTTGTTCCACTAAGATAACAGCGAATCTCGTTCCACTGGCCTGCAAAACACGTTTTAGACAGAACTGGTTGCTTGTCTTTCTTCCATTCAGATCAAGTGCAATTCTGGCATAACTCGACTCTATTCCAGGTTCTGTTGTTGGTAAAATCAGTTCTGTTGATGTGAGTCCATGCCTGAAGCAGCCTTGTGAACTGGTCAAGGGAGAATCTTACACCGTCAACGTGACCTTCAGCAGTGGTAAGTTTTAAAGACCTGAGCAGGCATCTTTTCAGTGGAGTTGCTGAAGAGCAACAGCAGAGGGTCTGTCTGTCTGTCCCTGTTCTGTTCAGAGATGACTGTGTAGGAGTGCAGAGGGTCTGTCTGTCCCTGTTCTGTTCAGAGATGACTGTGTAGGAGTGCAGAGGGTCTGTCTGTCCCTGTTCTGTTCAGAGATGACTGTGTAGGAGTGCAGAGGGTCTGTCTGTCCCTGTTCTGTTCAGAGATGATTGTGTAGGAGTGCAGAGGGTCTGTCTGTCCCTATTCTGTTCAGAGATGACTGTGTAGGAGTGCAGAGGGTCTGTCTGTCCCTGTTCTGTTCAGAGATGATTGTGTAGGAGTGCAGAGGGTCTGTCTGTCCCTGTTCTGTTCAGAGATGACTGTGTAGGAGTGCAGAGGGTCTGTCTGTCCCTGTTCTGTTCAGAGATGACTGTGTAGGAGTGCAGAGGGTCTGTCTGTCCCTGTTCTGTTCAGAGATGATTGTGTAGGAGTGCAGAGGGTCTGTCTGTCCCTGTTCTGTTCAGAGATGATTGTGTAGGAGTGCAGAGGGTCTGTCTGTCCCTGTTCTGTTCAGAGATGACTGTGTAGGAGTGCAGAGGGTCTGTCTGTCCCTGTTCTTTTCAGAGATGACTGTGTAGGAGTGCACAGTGTTTTACTGTTTATGTACAATATGCAAGTCTACATTTACCTCAATAAATCAAAAACAGTACTGCAGTCACTTGCATTAAAAGTAGATGTTACCTGTGCAGTTTAACTGCAAAAATATGCATGTAATAATTGACAAGATGAGTTGGTCGGTTCCTGTGAAACTGCCTTGTCTTTGTTTTAGCCATTGTAAAAGTCTAATTAAGACATGACAGTGTGTAACAGTAACAGGAACTCTGGAGTGCTTCGGTTCTATTGCATTTTTAAATTGTCTTATTTGTGAGCAAGCGCTTCGCCTGAAGAATCTTTTTCTTGAAGGCTATTTTTGTAGCGTCTAGCACGTGTTTTGAGTTTCTTTTGGGACCCTTTATTCATGCCTTCTCAGTCCTTTTTAAATGGAAAGTGCTCTTGGTACTAACAATGGCTGGTCAGTCACGTGAACTTCATGTCATTTTAATTCTGCACATTTTTTTCCTCAACCACACTTTCTTTGTTAGCAATTGCTTCTACTGAAAATAACAGCCTGTCAAGAAACCAAATCACTGTTTGGTCCCTATATGTAGTTCAGCCAGTGAATATGTCTTTCCCAGGTAAATAGATGCAGGGATTTTAGGTATTTATTTATTTCTCAGATGCAGCAAGTCAGACAAGCAAAGCCATTGTGCATGGAGTCATTGCTGGCGTTCCTGTTCCCTTCCCAATTCCAAACGAAGATGGCTGCAAATCTGGAATCCAGTGCCCAATCCAGCAGCAGAAAACCTACAGCTATATCAACCAGCTGCCTGTGAAGACAGAGTACCCTTCGGTAAGTGTGGGATAGTGTTTCTGGAACTGTGCAGCTTCTACTTCGTCTAATGAGTTTGCTGCAGTGAACAAACCTTTAGGGAACCTGTTACTATTACCAAATATCATAAGTGATGTATAGGGCATTTTCAAAAAGCGGACTTGTGTTTGTGGCTTGCATCATTGCACACATGTGCTTTGTGTTTGTTTGGGAATGGGTTACCTGTCCAGCCAGCTGTGACATGTACAGTAAATGCTTGGTTCACAAGCAAGGATTTGAATCCAGTGCATGTGGGAATGTTTTATATTTTGTCCTTCGTTGTCTTTACAGCTTAAGCTGGTGGTGGAGTGGGAACTGAGGGATGACAATAACAAAGACTACTTCTGCTTCAAGTTTCCAGTCCAGATCACGAGCTGAGGGTGAAGGGGTGTCTGGTTCTAATACATTTGCTGAAAGATGATGTCACACTGTAACAAACAAAAGTTTAGAGAACAAATAAAAGGCTGCTGCGGCCTAAGCAAACAGTGAGTCATTAACCGGCTGTTTAATAATTAACATACTTGTGATTAAAAATGTTGCGCTATTAGTTTTATATTTTAATTTTTTCCCCCAAAATAGATATTTTTGTCTGGGAAATTACACTGTACCGTTTCATAAATCTGACCTTCTGTACAATCAGCTGCCAATTTTACCATTAGATAATTGTCCTGTAAAATGCTACATAATGACATCTTCTGACTACCGTGTAGCCACAACAGTGAAACATCCCAGAGAAGCGAGAGACAAATCATTTTTTCTAGGTCCAAATGAAATAAACTAATTTGCTGCTCTGAGATTTTTCTATTAAACATGAATCAGTTTTGCACAAGCTTATGGAGCTTCAGTACATGTCTGTCAGAACTGCTAAAGTTGTTCTTTTTTGCCTTTCAAATCCAGTGTTTTTATATAAACCCATTTAAACAATAAAGATTTTAGTTCTCAAAGCGTGTTTGTATGTAAATCCCCATTGTACTTCTGGTTTAGTTTACGCTTGTACAGCAGTAACAAATGGAACATTTGAGTGGCAGGAGTAGCAGTTCCCTGTGTGTGCCCTGGTGTGCAGGTGGGTATAAAGGTTAGCTGACTTCTGTCTTGGTGTATAAATGAAGACCCGATCATGGAGGGGAAGAAGAGTGTCCAGTGCAAAAATGTTTGACAAAATGTACATATTGACAGCTCGGCAGTTTACTTGAACTTGTTTATTTTCTTTAGCACAACTTTTTGGTTTAAAATAGAATACAATGTTAGCATTTTACCAAACGCTGTTTTATTTTTGAAACAGGAATGAAACAGACAGTTAAGGGTGACAAGCACACAGAAACAAACCACTGCAGCAATGTGAAGCCTGTAGGAAGACAGAAAACATAGGAGGCTTGCAGTCTGTAATCCATACAGGGAGATAATGCAACACATTATATAACACAACATTACAAAGAGACGGATTCAGGAGTGTCTTCATTTCCCTACGCAGAAACCAAAAAGGGACTGGGAGTTTTCATAGCTATAGAACCCATTTACCACAATAAGGAGACTATAACCTCCTAGGTTCAAACATTGAGAGAATGTTCAAAATGTAACAAGTATTTCTTCCATTTCAATGTATAATATAATAAATTTACTTCATAAGCAGTTTGGCAACTATTTTAATGTGCAAACAATGCGCATTTCTCATGATGTACACCAGCTAAGAAGATTTGCTCTGAATGTCTTTGATAAGCCTGAAGAAATCCCCTATAAAATACATTTAAACATCCACCAAAGAACTCATTAATGAGCAGAAGTTTATTCCTTTTGTGGGTTTTTTGGGCTACCCACCAGAGTGATTATTGGACAGTTTTTGGTCAGGTAAATGTCCTAGCCAAACAAATCCCCATACGATCACTCAAGTGCTTTAGAGACATCCCAAACATGTCAAGTTCCTATCGCTGTTCAATACATTTTCAAGATTAGGAAACATTAAAAAAAATGATGGTATCAAACAAAATGAGGGAGGAAAACATTTTGATGCAAAGACAAGTGGAAGATGGCAGGGGTTCGCCTTTAAAGGCATTGTTCTAGCAGCACGCACTCCGATGTTATACTCTTATCATTTATTAACAACAGTCCTTTCTCATTAAAGCCAGTGAGCATTACAGCTGAGATGTTCAAACTCTGTGTATTTTACAGAAACAATTTAAAATGGACTTCCATTTCGTGACCAAAGCTGTACACCCAAAGGTAATACCACGATCAATATTTAAGGCAAGTGTAACATTAAATTGGTTGATGCTAATGGATCTGGAGCCACGTGGTGTTCTCTCTCTTCTCTGACTGATCCACAACAGCACTGTCCTGATCAACACCACACTGCGTCTCAGGATCAAATACCACCGTCTAACAAACGTTAAAGGTTGCTTAGCAAATGCATGTATGGCCATTTTATCGTGAAAAAGTTGCTTGAGGAATCTAGTGCATTCTGCATGTTACAATCACGCTTCACTGTTTCCTGTAGCCACTACTGAAAAGCCAGGTGTCGGCGATTATCATTTCAGAATTAAAATCTAAACAAAACACTGGTCTGCAAACTACTGAAACTAAAAACCATTCAATAGAACACACTTGTTTTTCCTCCATGCATCTCTGTTGATTTAACCAGGTAGGAAAACAGACTTTACATTTTGGTTACCCTGGGTGTCAGTGCCGTGAATAATATACTGAGCCTCACACCCAGTGATGTAGACAGAAACAAGTGAATCTTTGCAGGCTTTAAGAGTGGAGGTTATCAGAAATGTAGCAGTTAAGCAGTTAACTATGCACGTTTTAAAGACCCCTCCGGTAAGGCTAGCAACAACCCTTCTTCAGTCGACTCTCGCAATGCCAAAGTTACTATCGTCCGTTCTGATTCAGCCTCTCCAGTCTCTGCAGCAGAGCATTTCCGAACGCTTCTCTGTAGGCTGGGCTGAGAGAATCCAGGAGGGAGTAAACCGTCTCGTGGTACTGGGTCATCATGCTCTCATCCACCTGGTCGAAGGCATACCCCACCACCTGTACACACACACACGTTACAGGCATGTTACTCAGCAGCTCACAATGCATCACTGCACAATAAACAGCCATCGGAAACACAACAAGAACCTCCCGCTCTCTAACTAAACAGCCACAGCTAAAAAAAACTCTTCTCATCTTTATATGGAAGATGCAAATGCATGATAGCCTCATATCAGCATGCCATTCCCCCACCCCCACATATAAAGCAATGGTACAAAATCTGAAACATTTTCAATGAACTATATATTTCATGCATTTTTTTTAAATACACAGTGGATTTCAGGTTTCTTTTATCTTGTTGCATGAGAGACTCTACTGTACAGCAATAGCACAATATACCCCTGTACTTGAGAAACATCACGTGTATCTATACGGGTTTGTTTTTCTTTGGGGGTGAGGGTCTGAGGGCTTTGTAAAATCAGCAATTTATTTTAAACACACTCCAGCACATTCCTGCTGGAAAGGTATGATTACAGTCAGGGCTGGAGTCCATCCCCCTTCCCCGTTAATCAATTCCAACACATCACTAATCACAATTGCAATCAGCAGCATTGTGTTACAATGAGCTTCTCACAGTGGCGACACCTTACTGAAACTGAAGTCACTGTTAGTCAATTTATTGGCTTCAAATGAAAGCAGTTGAACAAAAACACTTTGTATGTCTCTAAATTATAAAATCCTTCAAAATAACGAATTCGAAGCGTGAGTTGATTTTAATAAGAACCGTGTAAAACACGAGCTTGTTTGAGTCTTACCCGGAGCCCTGCCTCCGTGAGCTCCAAGCAGTACCGGTTCCCTTCCCTCGTCTCCACGTTGATGTGCGCCACGTCCACGGCATTTTGCAGGCTGTGGGCGACATGCATTTCCCTGACAGCAAAAAGGACATCGTTCACCACAGCCTGTGCTTCCAGCCTCATGTCCTTCACGTCTGCGGCGTCCAAGTCCCTCAGCTCGGAGCTGTCTTCAAACACACAGTGGTTGCAGTCCACTTCCATGCTCTGAAGACATGTTGTCAAAAAGTCAATGATGATGGCTTTTGAGTCAAACTTACGGTAAACAAGTCTGGTTATTGCAGTCAAAGAATCAGCTAGTCAAAAAGCAGTAGCGCACACACACTTTTAAAAAGATCTATAAAGAGGTCTCGTATTATTGTGTTGTGTAAGCACGTCACTGTTTCCGTTCTGGTATTAACAAATGCGCTTAAAAACAAACACAGTTATTTCATTTAACTTCACTTTTTTCTGTTAGAAAATAATACATTTCATGCAAGATCAGGGCCCATAATAGAAAATAAATATTTAATACAAACACATAAATAACGATGTACTTTTTTAACACAATAAACGCCGTGTACAACTTATACAGATATAAACAACCGCATCTGCCTGCCCTCTTTGCCGTGCAATGAATAACTGTCATTTTTGTAAGTAAGCACTTTATTTTCTTGTCTCCATTACTCACCTCCTCCTGAGATAAATCGCACTCACTCTCCCGGCTCATGCCGGGTAATGACGCCAGCGCAGGGCGCCGGTGATTTGGTGCGCATGTGCGAATGCATTCATTTGCAATTAATTGGTTTCATTTAGACCCATGTAATGGTTTCACTGGGATTGAACCATAAACCAGTTCAGTACCAAGAACGCGGTTCGTTGTATTTGACCCCTGGAGTTTGTTGCCATTAGTAACAGCATGGCCGGCCTGTGAGCCGGGCTCTCCCTCTTCCTCCCGGCTGCAGACTCTTGTTGTGCGTTTTCCGGGAGATTAAACTGGGAGCAGGATTTAGTCCTTTCAACGGATTATTTCATCATCCGCGGGTCAGCTGCGGTTATAATAATCAGAGAGAAAAAAAAAAACACGATGTATTATTCTGTATATAATAACGCTGACGCAATCTTTGTATATTTCTGCCGTTAACTCGGTCATGTAAGTACGCGTTTTTTTGTTTGGAAGAATAGTACATCTCCACGACGGTTAATTTGCTGCGTAAATGTTTGATGTTTAATGACTCTGCTGTAAAACTAAAAACAGCTGCTGTGTTGCAGGGCCTACAGCTGAAATGTAAGCCTAACTTGTTGCTGCTTACCTCATTGCATTGCGCGGTATGATTTACACTTACTGTGAACTACAGTGAGATATTGCAGTGTCTGCCATAATAATCATAATCATAACGCGTCTGAGTGAAGCTAGCTAGTATTTGTGCTGGTTGGTGAGAAGTCGCGTTGAGGTGAGTGTGTGGGTGATGTGTTTAATAAATACTCTGGCGTTGAAGTTGTTTCTATAGGCATGTTTAGCTGAAGTGTGTATTGGCAGAATATATCTGAGCCGGTGTGCTGTTTGTTCTGATGTTGTTGTGGGAGTTGATGGCCTGTGTGTTCGCTGCTTATTGTGTCCTTGTGTAAAAACAAGCAGCCAAGGGCGTAGTTGGGCCCCGGCTGAAGTCGGAGTTGAGTCCTGCTCGACTCTAGTTAGGATGTTGTGAACTCGTATTATTAAGGGAAATGTTTTTTTCAGCATTATTAACTTCTCAGCCGTGTGACTGAGCTGTTTATTTCGCAGTATTCAGAAGAGCTTGCCCGTAGTGCAGGAGTCAGCCCTTCCTTGTAATTTGTTTCCACATGCAAGAGGTTGCTACTGTATTGTTATGATAACTCTAATGTTGTGAACTGAAAAAGTGAAGTCTAAACGTAATGTATGAAACTGCGCAAGTACACATGCTGAGATTTTTTTTCAAAGAGAAATGAATGTGGCGCTTGATGAGCTGATGAAGGGGGAGGAGTGCTGAACCCTGGTGTGTTGGTGGACTCCGCTCTCCTGTATGCTGTGAGGAATCAGTTACTTCTATTGATGAAGCACTAATTAGATTCAATGTAAGGGTTAAAATAATTTTGCAGTAAACAAGTTAATATATTTATTTAAATGTATGCTGAGTGTACCTTTCTAAATTAACTGTATTGGGAGTAATAGCTTCTAAGGTGACTAGGCTAGTGTCGAATGTGTGTACAGTGTAAACTGGACGTCTCTAATTGTACCTAATGTATAATGTGTGTGTTTGTGTGTGTTTTTTTCATTCAGATATCCCAGCACTTCCCAGTAGGGTTCTGGGATTGTTAACTGGTAATCAGTTGTGATCCAGAGGGGGGGTGGCAGAAGGCGGGCACGCTGCAGAATACGCGCGTGTTGGTGGCGTGACGTTGGTGTGTCAGGATGGGAAACAGCGCACTCAAGACGCACTTGGAGACTTCCCAGAAGACAGGGGTGTTCCAGCTGACTGGGAAAGGGCTGCTTGAGGTGTGTGTCAGGGCGTCGCTCTCGTATTACTCTCTCCTCTCACCTGCCTGACACTGTCTGTCACTCTCTCTCTCTCTCTCTCAGTTCCCGGAGGACTTGCAGAGGCTCTCCAGTAACCTGCGCACAGTCAACCTGTCTGACAACAAGATTGAGGTGCTGCCGCCCTTCATCGGAGTCTTCCTCGTCCTCAAGAGCCTCACCCTCAACTGCAACAAACTCAGTAAGGGCCGTGGCGCCACAGCGACACCTAGTGGGCAGAGTTGGTGTCAATTCCTGTTTTGCAAATCCCATTCCCTATTAATCCATTCCAGCACGTCACTGATCACAATTGCAATCCTCAGGGTTCTGTTAAAATGAGCTTCTCACAGTGGCAACACATTACGCAGTCACTATTGGTCAATGAAATTGGCTTCAAATTAAACGCTTACAGCAAATTATATTATAACGTTTTGTACATGTAGGATCATAAATGAACATGCAATAGATGTGTGTCTGGAAAACCTGACTGTTTTACTCCTCTCTCTCTTTCGCTCTCTGTCTATCTCTCGCTACCTATCTGATTCCCCCCTCACTTTTGCTGCCTCTTTCCATTCCCTCTTCCCCATCTCCTTCTGTATTTCCTCTACCTCCTCCCTCCCCCCGCAGCGAGCCTGCCTGAGGAGATAGGGAAGCTCCGGAAGCTGGAGACGCTGCACCTCAATGGTAATCGGCTGCAGAGCCTGCCTGCCTCTGTGGGGGGCCTGGCAGCACTGCGCACCCTGGGACTCTCTGCAAACCGCTTCAGGGAGGTGCCGGCTGGGCTGGGCATGCTGAGGCACCTGGACCTGCTGGACCTGTCCCGCAACCGCATCCAGACCGTGCCGGCCTCTGTGGGGGAGCTGCAGGCCATAGAGATCAACCTGAACCAGAACCAGGTAATCGGGGAGCCCTGACCCAGAGCCAGGATGTTTGTGCTTCGTGGATAATGCACAGAACCCAGCACAAGAGGAGAGGCTCATAGCCAGCTATAGACTGTCCTTCGAGTGGGTTTCTTTTTGCAGAGCCATCATGTAGCTTTTACTGACACCAGAGTCAAAGTGACAGAGCCCTATTCTGTATCTGGATCACACTGCGTCTGAGCCCCTGCCTCTCTCATGAGCCCGTGTCTGCCCTCTGTCCCCCTCAGATCTCCACGGTGTCCCCTGAGGTGTCCCGTTCGCCACGGCTCAAGGTCTTGCGTTTGGAGGAGAACTGTCTGGAGCTGTCCTCCGTGCCCCTGTCGCTGCTGTCCCAGTCTCAGGTGTCACTGCTCGCCCTGGAGGGGAACCTCTTCGAGATCAAAATGATGAGAGACCTGGAGGGCTACGACAAGGTCAGTGCAGCTGATGTGTTCTCCTGTCTGTCTGTCTGTCACCTGCTGGAGCAGCAGACCTATTTTCCTGTCTGTCTGCCTTGTTGTGTCTGTCTGCTCACAGTCATGTGTTCCCTCTCCTCCAGTACATGGAGCGCTTCACTGCCACCAAGAAGAAGTTTGCCTGAAGCCTGGAGTCTGGTCAGAGAACTGCACCTTCTTGCCTGGGACCATGATGGAGATGAGGGTTATGTCAGATTGTGCAGCTCTGCCTGCGATCATGTGACCTGGAGGGAGTAGACCAGAGTGGGTGTGAGGAGGACTGAAGGAGCTTCTGAATGGCCACAGAGCCAGCGCACACTATAGCAAAGAAGACTGTTGAGCTTTTAACACAGTGCTGCATGGGATTTCTTTGATAACTTGTATTTACTCCGTACCACAATGTGTGTCAGCACACCTGACTATGTCCTGTTAATCTCTGCCGCTGTCTGATTCCCCCCTCTACCTTCAGACAGTGTCCCCTCCTGTCCCTCTACATACAGACTAATACTGCAGTGCTCTGCATTGTGCTGATTTCTACATAACCACAGGCTCACTGCAGCTCAAACGGACCAAATCCTAGGGAGGTGTTGCCCCCGTAAATGATGATGATCCGCAAGCCACATGTGATGGAGAAAATGTTAAAGTTTGTGCAAAAGAAGAGCTTTCTAACTCCTGCATCCTCGCAATGTCTTACAAAAAACCTGTTTTAATTGATGTGAGGTTTGAGTAATACACCTTGGTCTGCTTGAGCGGGACTGTCCCATAGAAACGTCCTCGATGCACACAGCATCCATGCAAGCAGCTCTGGCCAGATGTTAATTTGCAGGACTCTGCAGATTCTTGTAGTTTTGCTCTTTGTAAAAACAGAAAGATGTAGGGGTTCGGGACAGATTTTGCCCAGGCTCCATGTCAGGTAAGCGGAGAGCGCCACTTGACACACAGGTACTGATGCAAACCAGAGCGATTTCACACTCTGCTGTAAAAAGCTCTCGGATAAATCAGGTGCAGTGTAATCAAATCTGATCTAATAAATTAACACAGCGTTTTTTTGGTTTGGTGTTTTTAATAAAAATTGTTATGATGATGTATTGTTATGAATGAGGAGATACAGCTTGATCTTCAAAACTAACTGTTATAGGGTTGTCCTATTCAACAGCTCCCTAGAAAACTGTATGGGGAATAATAAAAAGCACCCAGAAAGGGTGGTCGCACTCCCACTCCTGAACGAGCTTGTATAACCTCCTCCTGCTGCAGGTAAAACAGGAGCCTGTTTTCTCTGCTTACACGCAAGTGGGTTACCTTTGAGTGATGTGGT